>NW_020897689.1:23743947-23938011 GCF_003984885.1 Neopelma chrysocephalum
TGGTTCTCCTGCTTTTCTAGCCATAGGAGAGTGAAACCCACCCATGTTCTGCTTAGTGAGTATTGTTGCTGTTCTGGGCTGTGTACATGGGTGGAGGACTCATCAGGAGAGGAAATCAAAGTAAAAGAAAGTGTGTCTTACTAATAGTGCCCCATGGTGAGGGACAGCACTTTAAATCTTTGTAGGCCACTTTGAGAAAAGCAACTTCTTTTGCTTGGACTGTATCCTAGCAGTTGGGTAAAGTTGGTAGTTTGTATGTCGGTAGTTTGGTGGCCTTCTGTGTTGAAGTATTCTGCAAAACTCCCTTAAGCAGGCATGCAGGCAGAATGGTAACCTGGGCACTCTGTGTTGGAAACAACTCCTATGTGAAGACAGATGCTGGAATAGCGTGAGAAGATCGCTCTGACATAGGTCTCATAGAAGAAGATAAAAGCAGAGCATCTCAGTGCTATTTTTTATACCTTCTTAAAGGATAAGATTCAATTAACAGTCAAGTACTGTTCTGGTAGTCCTGATGAGTTCAATAGAAGTGCCTTGCAGTCATCTCAGCTGTAGAGGAGATGCTAAATAATGTTCTATGGTGTTTTGACATAGTATAGCAGTGACTGTGGAGACTACGATGCAAGCCTTTCAATGGCACAAGGCATGAAGATGAGCTGAGAAATAGGTTAAATTGCCTATCATCTGATTAATGGAATAAGGTAATATGGCAACATCACTGACTGAAGAAATGTGTGCTCTCTTAAGTGGCTAGTAGATTTTATATAGGGGCAGCACAATTCTTATAGATTAACCTGCTAGTAGTATCTTAAGGCTAATAACTCCAAACTAAACTATTCAGTTTCTCCCTCAGTGCTGATGATCTGGCTCCGTGCCTCAAAACTGGTGGATGGGGATTTTGGAGCTCTGTTGGTGGTGGGTCATGGGACCAAATAAACTCCAGTCTGCAGGGGAATGTAGGTGTACAAAGTACAGTTGTAAGTGCACAGCATTCAAGTGCCTGTGTATTGATTTGTTTCCATACTCTAAATTTGTCGCTCAAACTTCTGTTGGTCGTTGCTCATCTCCATTATAGAGGAAATACTGTCGCTTAAAACAGTATTTTCAAGATTATGATAAAGTTCTGTTAAGAGCCTTTTTTCTGCCAGCTTAATTTAAGAACTTAATTTATTTCTTTACCTAAAATTTTATGTTCTTTACCACTTTTCTGATGGGTAACTGCATGCAGATTCACTTTCCAGCCCCAATTGTAGAAACATTTTCATGTGAGTGATCCTTCTAACTATGACTAATAAATAGCCAGACAGTCATTCTTCTGCATCACCGAATGCTGCAGGCTTACAAAGTGTATTTGAAATTGGAGACTTGGCCTAAACAGCAAAGTCTTTGGGGAGTAAACCAGTGAAGAAGACAGACCTTTCTTAGCCATGTTACTATGCATGTCACTCTCTTGCTAATGTTTGCTGTGAGAGTACAAATAAATCAGTGATTTTAACCTTATGACTGTCTGGCAGGAGAAGAACTGTGCAAGTAATTGTACATAGTGATTCAGCTTTCCATGTATCTTAAACTATTTAAGATTCTACCCGTGTATATAACAGGCCTTCTTGCATACAAGGGTTATGTTTGAATCAGCGTCTTGGTTCCCTTCCCAAGCAGTTTTTTCTTCCATCTCATCAATATCGAATGGAAACAGCAGGTTCTTAATATGTTGAAAGTGCTGTTCATACCTGCTGAGTATGTGGGATGTTGACAAATGATACAGGGTAGTGATAGGAGTGTGTTTCTCTCATCTGAAAGAAATACTGTGTGGGAGGAGGTGAAAATGAAGGATGAGCTTTTTTTTTTTTTCTCTTCCTTAATGATTGTAGGCCAGCAAGATGAGCTCTATCTTCTTCGCTTTTGTCTGTACAATTCTCAGAGCTGCATTCTGTGTCCCACTGAAACTGTGTCATTCACCTTCAGAGATAGTATTATAGGCTGATAATGCATTAACATATTTGATTTTGATCTTTCTCTAGACACTGTTAGAACTGATTCACTAAAGAAGATTATAGCTGTCCTGGTAACAGCTATGCAGTGTTGCCTCGCACAAGTGGATAGACTCGTGTTCAAAGGAGAAGGTAGCTTCAGGGCTCAAAGGATTACTAGAAGAATTAGTACTGTTTTGTTTTGTTTTGTTTTCTAGAACTGAAAAGCATGCACAAACAAGAGTGCTCTCTAACCACTTCTGGAGAAGGAATTTGTATCCCGTGTCTATTGTAGTTTGCAGGTGACTGATCCAGTGTGTTCTGAAATATGCTAGAAAGGACTTGTTTAGTCTCTCTGTCAAATTCTTGGAATGTGGATTCTCTCTTTCCCTTTGCTGATTGAGCACAAGGTAGGGAAACTTCTCTTTGCTGTATTGTTAGCGCTTTGGCAGTCTGTCCTGTTCTAGGTTTCAAAGTCTTGAGTATTACAGGATCTGTCCCTGTTGCAGGCTTTTTGTTGCTTGTCCAGTGTTCTCACTGTGTCTTTTCTTGCTGAGTTGCTTCTTATCTTACAGTAGTCAAAGAGCTTCCTGCATCTATTTAAGCTGTGAGTGTGTGTGGTGCAATCAAGCTGTCTGTCTAGTACAGCAGAGTGTAAACAGTTTGTGGGACCAATCAGAACCTCTGCTAGTATAGGAAAGCTAACTATGTGAGGCCAGTAATCATTAACCAACGTCAGAAATCTAGATTCTGTAGGACTTGGTAAACCTAGTGTGTCAAGTGAACCTGCTAAAATGGAGACACTAAATTTGGACAACAGCCTCTCATTTTTGTATTGTATTTAACAGTAGTAAATTGTGTATAGCAGCACAGTCTTTTGAAGCTGTTTTTGAAATTGTTTTTTGGCAACTCTTAAAAGCAGTGCGTTTAAACAGGGCATTGCTGCATCTGGGTCTGGTTGAATCATAGAATTGTAGAATATGCTGAGTTGGAAGGGGTGCCATAAGGATCATCAAGTCCAACTCCTGGCCCTTTGCAGGACACCCCAAGAATCACACCATGTGCCCGAGAGTGTTGTCCAAATGCTTCTTGAACTCAGACAGGCTTGGTGCTGTGACTGCTTCCCTGGGGAGCCCGTTGCAGTGCCCAACCACCTTCTGGGTGAAAAACATTTTCCTGATATCTAACCTAAACCTTCTCTGGCTCAACTTCATGCTGTTTCCTTGAGTCCTTCACGAGAGTGAAGAGATCAGTATCTGCCCTTCTGTTTCCCGTTGTAAGGAGGACCATAAGGAGGTCTCCCCTCCAACTCCTCTTCTCCAGGCTGAACAAACCAAGTGACCTCCGCAGCTCCTCATAAGGCTTCCCCTCCAGACTGTTCACCATCCTCATGGCCCTCCTTTCAACACTCTCTAATAGCTTTGTATGTTTCTTATGTTTTGGTGCCCAAAACTGCGTACGCTACTCAAAGTGAGGCTGCACCAGTGCAGACTAGAGTGGGACAATCACCTCCCTCAGCCGGCTGGCGATGCTGTGCCTGATGCCCTCCCAGGACACAGTTGGCCCTCCTGGCTGCCAGGGCACTGCTGACTCATGTTCAACTTGCCATCGACCAGGACCCCCAGGTCCCTTTCCACGACACTTCTCTTTAGCCTGTCATTCCCCAGTCTATACACACAACCAGGGTTGCCCTGTCCCAAGTGCAGAATCCAGCACTTTCCCTTGTTAAACTTCATGCAGTTGGTAGTTGTTGTAATAGCATGGAAAAAAAAGGCAAACCAACCTCAATTTGTGGTTTCAGTGTGGAAAAAGATTGGTTAAGACATCACCTAATAACTGTATTCTGCATGAGACATGTTAAGTAGCAGTATCACTTGCCCAAAGGTCTAAGGCTCTCTGTCTAGTAGAGAGCTGTAAAATTGTTATGCTAAAAGGTTTTGGTTTCTTCCTTCTTTGAAAGATGTAAATACTTTTTTTTTTTTGTAGTTCAAGAGCAATGGTAAGATGAAAATTAGTTAGTGATGTTTTACGGTTATGTGTTAACTTCTTTATATTGTACTATTGTGTTTCTTAAAGAAAAGATCAAATCTACAAAGTTGTTTGAATACCTGACTCCAAGTCGAGATTGAAGGGGCTCAGGTATCGAAGCTCAAGCGGTGATAGTACCAATCACTGATGGGTATCTGGGACCTCTGTGCAAAGGCAGAATCTGTTCCCCAGGGTTGGCAGCCAAAATAAGTGTCAGTTAATTCTGAAGAAATACTTGGGCTAATAGCTGTGCATAATTATTTTTTTTGTTTCCTTGTTGCTTCTGAAAACCATAAGGAGTAAAGGTGAAAGCCTTATGAGGGAAAAGTAAATGCCTTGTTTGTAGCATGCAGTTCCAACTCCCAAGCCACACTTAGAACCTAGAAAACTGAGAAGCAAGAAAACTTGGGTAATTTGTTATTTAACTGCTTTGTATGAGGAATTTTAATGCTTCTTAGTAGCCTGAGTGCTGGACTGTTGAAAACAGCTTGCGCATTAAATGTGTTCCACAGGGAGAATAATTATCTTTCGATACCAGAGTTAAATAAGGAAAAGAGTGATGTAATATTAAGCCGTAACTTACAGCAGCATATAAGAGATTGCAAAATCGGTTCTTTCATATCTTTTATTAGAGATGAGTACTGAAGCAGAACAGCAGCTTCTCCATGATGCTAGAAATGGAAATGCTGAAGAAGTTAAGCAGCTGTTGGATACCATGGACAAAGGAGAAATAAGCTTTGATATCAACTGTAAAGGTTAGTAGCCTTCTTCAAATGTTTTGTAATCTCACTGTTGAAGCCACATGTAGTGAAACTGGTAGTGATAGTATAATCTTGCTGTCTTTGGAGTGCTTAACACAGTAATAAAAACCCATTCAAATGGCTGCTTTTACCCCATGACTCAAGGCCATACTTGCATAGGGGAGAGATAATAGAAGCAGAGTACGGAGAGTAGTAATGTACAGAAAACCTCAGAGTAATTCACAGACGTTAGAAGTGTCGACAAGATGAAGAGACGGTACCTCTCTTTGCTTGTGTTCGTGCTTATGCCAGCTTTGGAGCTTTGTAATACTAAACAAAAGAGACCATGGTGCGAAGGGGTGGTTCAGGGAAGTAAATAGCCTTCATCGGAGCTGCAGAGATTAGATCAGGTCATTCATTTCTGCTCTGTAGGAGCATTACATTTCTTGCCACTTGCAGGAACGTTTGGGACAAATATATGGTTTTATTATTAGCATTATACTAGGTTACTTGGGAAAAGAAACTAAAACTGTTCTCCATCTATCTTTGGCCAACACTAAAGTTTTGCTCGTGTAGCTAACTTAGTTATGGCCAAGCAACTTGCGTGCTGAGCATTAAAACTTCAGACTGGGATGGGATTTGCAAGCTTGCTAGCAGTTTCAGGCTGCTTTATTTCTTTATTAATTTAGTAGCTTTATATTTCTCTTTATTTACACAAGTGTGTTTCTGGTTGCTTCAAAGAAGTGGATGTATATCCCACTCTTTTACACAGGCTAGTATTCTGTTATTGAGCATATAACTGTTAAGCAGCACTAAGAAGACAGTGATACAGAGGGAGAGGGGAGAGCAACTATGCTTCATCTTGGCCATGACAGAGGGAACACCTTGCCCTAAAGAGCAGGGATGCCTGTTATCTGACTAAGCTTAATCATCAGTTTACTCATCCTTTTGTTTGACTGCTCAGCTGTGTTTGTGTTTTCCCAATGGTTAGTGTACTCACTTCAGAAAAACAAGTTGTAAATCCAAGTTCTTGCTACTTCATCTTTGGGTAGCTAGTTCATAACTTAAAGGGGAACTAAACAGACCTTGATGAAGGTGAAATCCTCCACCCTCACAAGTATGTCCTTTGCAAATATTCAAGACATTGTGTGTAGTGCCTAAACGGTTGGAATAAAAGTTCCATAAAATTTGTGAAACAGTACCCATAAAAAAGTTCCTGAACTTTCTTGTGCTTAGAAGAGATTTCAGAGCATCTCTCATGTGTTCTTAAACATAATCTGAAGCTGAGAAATAATAATTAAATGGCATAGTCTGCAGTCCATATTATGTAAAACAAACAGGACTCTGGTCAGAAAGTCTGCAGGATAGAAGAGACTCAGGTAATGAGGGGAAAGATGGTGCTTAGCTGTTGTTCTTCTAGTTTAGCAATACATGCCAGCCAGTTAATCCTTGCTTGCTAATGGGAGCTCTAGGAAGCTAGATGGACTGCTTGTGATAGTTCAGGTTAAAAAAATTAATTCTGAATATGGAATCGGTCTGCAGTGAAATCTCTAGGTTCTGATTCTTCTAAATGTTGGAGGACATAGAAGTGTAATTAAAGTGTTTTCTGGGGGAACTGTTCTCTGACTTCAGAGTTAACTCTCTGCTCTTCCACAGTCACTTTTCAGAGACTAACTTGTTTCACTCTGCTCCCATAGAGTACTCCTTTGGAAATAGTCTAAGGCAAATTCAGACCAAACAGCCTCTCCAGTATAACTGTCCCTGCCATTTTGCCTCTTCACTAGCATAACCACTGTCTTGCTACAAGTTCTGATCTGCTGGGTACTACCAGACAGTAATTGTATAACCACTTGATGATTAACTAAAATACACGCTTTAGACTGTAACTGTCTGTTTGCAACCCTCAGTCTTCCTTCTCTTCCTGACAGCCTCTTGTGGTTCTGTCATTACCTTCTTGCATAATCAGATGTCCCTAGGAAGTCAGGATATGGGGAATGTCTTCAGTGCTGTGGCAGTTCCTTCAGTACTTGAATCTGATGTTGCAGTGACACTTGGCCTGGAATAAAGTGCTTCTGGAGCAGGTGGGAGGCTGTACTGGAGGTAGTGTAAACTTCGTCCAGGGTGTGCCTTAGGAGATATAAGTCTGACAAGTCAATGTCCCTGCATGTCAAAGCCTATCTTTGACACCTTGTACTTGTCTTTCCAGGGGGGAGCCTTATCTGAGGCTGTGTGTGCTATAGATTCATAAGTGTAAAGTGTGACAACAGTGATCCTAAACACCCCAATTTCAGCCAAAGTGAAGGAAGAGAAAGTAAATTCAGGCTTCTTCTACTTGCTCTGTTGTGACTGTATTCTACCCAGTCAGTGCTTGCAGATAATCAGGACTTGCTTGAGGAGAATCCAGCCATATGATCTGAACTGCTTTTGGTTTTCTCAGTTCACCATTTTGGAAAGAAGGTATCTGCATTAAAACAGTACTAAACCCAGGTTTCACCTAAAATGATCATGTTTTCTAAGGCCATCTATTGTTAGCTCATTCTCCTTAAATACAAGAAAACAGAATATCTAGGAATTTGCAAAGTAAGAAATCTATAAAGGTCAATGGTCAATAGTGTGTTATGGCAAAATACACATTTGAATGACTGCACAGTGGCTTAGGAGGCCACAGCTGGGAAATGATTGTCTAGTTTGTCTCCATTCTCTAAACGAATGGTAACACTTGAGACTTAGAGTTAACTGGCATTAAAGCAAAGAGCTGTGTGGAAGGGGTAGAGAACCTTATATTTTTGTTGAGATTATAATATTTCTATTTTCCTATCCTTGCATTCTCCCCTGTGTAATGATTTTCTGGTTTAAAATAACAAAAAAAAAGGTGCAAGCACTTGTGGTCACTTGAAGAGAAGTAACAAACACCTTAAGGGCTTGAGAAATAACTGCCCAGCTAACATCAGAAATGCAAACACTCAGAGTGGATGCAGAACAAGGGCCTGTGGCACTTTATCCAGTAAGAACTACAAACCCACTGGATGGGTTTCTATTTTGTTTTGTTTTTTTTTTCATGACCAAATTCCTTGGCAGCAGCACAGTCTTGTCAGTGCTGTAACTAATGACTGTCTTGGGCTAATTTTATGAATTCAGTGCAACTCAGACCTCTTTTGTGTTCTTTGAAAGAACCTTATTCCCTACTAGACTGAGAGATGAATGATGTCTATTTAGTATGTTATCCAGCACAAATAGCCCCAGAGTTAGTGATCCACGCAGTGTTTATCTTCTGTGGTACCCTAGCCCATCAGTCACATAGAGTAGGAGCTCTGTTGTAGGCCTGACTGTGATGAGGGAAAGATCTAAATCTGGGGTTGGAAACGAGTTGAGAAGAAAGAAAATCAAACAACAAAAGAAATTACCAATACAGGGTGGAAATGTTACCTGGAAACAGTTCTAAGAAATGGGAAAGTATTTCAGCTGTGAACCACATTCTAATGTTAATTTTTATTATGAAAGCATAATAAAGAATAATGAACTTTCAAGACCAAGAGTTTGTTTTTCCTCATGCTAGTGGCTTGTTTCCTTAGGGCGAACTTATGCTGTGCATGTTTAATGCCTCACTACTTGGGGTTACATGACAGGGGAAAATTTAATGGTGACAGTAATTTCAAAACAGTTTCTGATGCCTCATTTTCATTTTGCTTCCAAATACAAAATGATTGCTTTTAGGTGACACTCAGAATGCCTTGGGTCTGTTGCTTAGTAAAAAGCACAAATCAGCTTTGCTTAATGCAGTTGAGTGTTGCTGTTGGAAAGTGACATGGATTGTTAACTTTAGTAATCTCTAATGCTTTAATATCTTGCTTTTAAAGAAGTGATTGTAGGACAGTTGTTGAATTTTATTCTTACAGACAGTCCTCCAGCATGTTTTAAATGCTCTTTAAAGCATAAATCATATTTTCCTTTGCATGGTCACTTATGTGCCTGCTTCCTGTCTGTGCTTTATCATTCTGCAGCTTAGAGCTGTAGGTGATACATGAGTTCTACTGTGCACAAAGATTTCAACTCATGTTACTCAGTAAGGCTGTCTTTATTAAAATTGAATGCAAGCACAAGACAACAAAGAACTCCAACATTAGATCATTCCACCTGTTTTGTTTTTAATCCTTTGTTTGAAAAATGAGTTGTCCTACCTTTCCTTTGAGTAAAGGAAATAAAATTGGGTAAACCAAAGAGTTTTTTGATAAACAAGAGAAATATGTACCTGCACGTGCCGTTTTCATAGTGAATGAAAGTAACCAAAGCTGCTTGCTAGCGTTAAAGGATGAGGCATTACATGCAAACGGAAGTTTTATTCTCAGTCAGGCTACATGACTTTTTCCTCTCAGAAAGATTTTGTAGATTTGAATCTAGCATTTTCAAACTGCATCCTGATTTTTCAAATAACATGAGTAGTATTGGTGCTTCCAGCCTTCTTGCTCCTCTGTTACTGTGAAGAATGGTCACCTATGCCAGCTATGGTCACCTTGAATTGTATTGTGAGACCAAAACTTAATTTACCTGTTTTATCTTTTAGGCAGAAGTAAATCTAATATGGGTTGGACACCTCTTCACCTTGCTTGCTACTTTGGACATGCTGTTGTGGTAGAGGATTTGCTGAAGGTATGTTTCTACTTTCCTCTGCATCTAAGGCAGAAAATTCTTTGTTATTCTAGAAGCAGTTAGTGTTTATTCAGGTTTTTGTGATAGAAGAAAGGAGACTTTGCAGGGAGGCAGAGCCACTCCTACAGTTTATATACATGTAACATTGAGGTAACTGGTCATTAAAACTAAGGAATGAGGTAGTTGTGGTAGGTAGAGAATGGCACAGTTTACAGGGATCCAAAATAGTGACACTGGAAATCTTCGCAGTAGCATAGATTGGTTACTCTGAACAGTGTTTACAATTATCAGTGCTTAGCTAGCTTTCTCTTGGAGTGTGTGTGTAACTGTCGACATATAGGAATTGAAGACAAGTACTGTATACAGGTATGCACTCATGAAAGCTCAGCTTTTTTCAAGCTTAGTGGATATCTGTATATAGGAAGCCAGCACGTGATACTAGTAATGCAGTTACTTCAAGGGTTTGATCTAGGCTAGTGTAGTACATAAAGTACATAAATTTAGGCAATTTCACTTTCTGAGTTGTAGGAAAAGCTAAAGTGTCTCAAATGCAATAAACCTGTGTTATCTAGTTCTATGTTGTGCATAAAAGTATGCCCAGAATTCTGCACAAAATGTTTCTTTCAGGAACAGGCTGATATAGTTCTACTCATTATTGCTTTCTAACATCTTTGAAATAATGAACTCTGTGATGAACTTTGAAACAACAAACCTCTGCCATCAAAGCTGACCTGTTTATTTGTGCATAACAACTGCAAATGCAGTGAATATGTGGCTTATGACTTACTTTTTTTTTTTTTTTGCTCTTGGTAGCTTCAACGAACCCTAATTTTATTAGACCCTATTCATATTCGACAGATTTTTCTATAGCTGGCAGGAGTGTGATAAACAGCCTCAAGTACAAAGGTAGCTAATCTAAACTTGAATTTCATTCAGAATAAAGGCTGCTGGCCATAATCCAGACTCTAAAGGAAGAAACAAATTTGAGATTTCTTTAAGAAATTCTTCTCTAGCCTCCATACTTCCTCAGTAAATAATGCTGTTTTCAATTTAAGAGGGCTATTTAAAGCAAAAGGTAAAGTTTTATTACTTAGTGCATTTTTCAAGCATCCAACTTCAAAAGCTCTGAAAGCTAGGCATGTGCGTCTGTGTATTTGTGCCTAAATTTTCTGTTCAAAGAGCAAGTGAAGGAGATACCAGAAACAGAGCTCTAGAATCTAAGTCGGGTTCATCAGTTACCTTTAGGGAGGCAGCAGTGACCTGGCTAAGTCATATGATCTAAACATATGTGCTGAAGTTAAATATGTCCTGCCCTCTTTCTGACCCTTTGAGAGGTTAGGTAAGGTGGTGTAGAAGGCATACTCAGTGAAAGAAGAATAGTGTTTCCTGGTTTCCTGGAACAGTGCCTGTGCAGTGTGGCAAACAGTCCTCCTTTCAGATAAAAGGTATGGGATGGAGAAAAAGTGTGACAAAAGGAAGGGAGATTCAAGACAAAGACTGAAGAAGAGGAAAGGGAGAAGAAAGGTTAGGTTTCAGATGGTACTATCAATGCTCACGTGGAAGTTTGCACTTCAAGTGAAAGAACAGCAGTAGTTGCCTAGGGAGAAGACTTGTTATATCAGGAGCTCCAGGAGGCTGGTGGTACTTTGTGCATCTGTGACAAATGTATGTATGTTACACAGTACCACTATAGTTCTTTCATTAATTTGTTTTTTGTGTTTTTTTCCTAACACCTCCCTGCCAAAAAACGCCAAACAAATAAATAAACCAAAAGCCTACAAAACTCCCAACAGCCCAAACCAAAGAAAAACCAAGCCAACAACACCCGCACCCCCTGCGGGGTACTTATTTCCCATATACCATATTCTTAAATGTGTGAGAGTTACCTGGAAAAATGCAGGAGGCATTTTTGAAGCAATTTGCAGAATGTGGGTTATGAATCTTACATATATACTTTATCTTTGTTTCCAGGATGTGTTACAATTCTGATCTGATTTGCCATGAGGGCTATATTAGTTCCTGTCCTCCCTTCCCCCCCCCAGTCAGAGGGAATAGCTATGTAGTTCTTGTTGGAAGGACATTCAGATGTCTTTTGGTCTTGCTGTTTAGGCTGGTGCGGATGTGAATGTGCTGAATGACATGGGGGACACTCCACTCCATCGGGCAGCTTTCACAGGACGCAAGGTAAAGTATGTTGGCTTTTTTAAGCCTCAGTTGTAGAATTATTAAGAAAGTGCCAGCAATAAGATCACTTCTGGAAGATGTTTTTACAGTGTCTAAAAATGACTTATTGTCTGTTTTGGTACAGTGTGTTCAGAAGGACTAGGCACATTGCCTCGCATGTATAACTCTGTCCAAAAAAAAAAACCCACAGAGAGAAATCACATTGTTTTAATCTTAGTGGCTTCTAGAGGGGGAAAAAAACCCTGTTAGTTAGGACATGCAGGCCCATTTGGTATCTGGAAGTGCTGTTTCTTCACAGATAGCTAGAACTAAAGAGCTTTTTATAGGCCTGTGTAACGTGAGACTAGTTTGATTTGTTCCCCACGTGCCACCATCATTCCAAAACCAGTACCGCTATGGATAGCCTCTTAGGCCTTCTGAAGGAGTGAATACTTACTGTGTTATGAAAAGAGCCAATTGCACTATTTTTATCTGTCAAATTTAGCATTTGCACCAGGTATGCCAGCTTTTCAGAGTGAGTCTGTTCGGCTATAACTCCTGTTAGTTCCTTCAGCCTGACTGATGTGAGAGAGAAGATTGCAGTCAGCCTCACTCTTCAATCTCTCTAAAACATCCCTTCCTGTTTTCATAAAAAATCAGCAGTGGTGAGAAACTGTTAGTTACACAGCTCATCTTACAGGATGTCAGTAGCTGGAAAGCCCGATTGTGGCCTTACTGTTTTAGAGACAGATAAGGAGTGCTTTTCAAATTGTTTTTCAGGAGGTGGTGATGTTACTGTTGCAGCATAATGCTGATACTTCCATTGTTAATGGGAGTGGAGAGACTGCAAAAGAAGTTACTCATGATAAAGACATAAGGAATATGTTGGAAGGTAACTTTAATAGGTTTTATTTGTTTTTTTCAACACATGTACATTCTGAAAGCTGATCTTTCTACTTCACATTACAGAATCTCAGTTGAATTTTCTCTTTAAATTTTGTCATTAGAAAGAAAAATGTCACAGTTTTTGGTTCTCATCTGCGGTACTGACAGGTGGGGGTTTTTTTGTGACTTGGAGAGTTAAGTATCATGAATGCATTATTCAAGTAACTATTTCAGTCCTGCTAGGGGTAGTCCTTGCTACAGCTCTGAATAGTATATGGTAGTCAAAGTCTTGGCTCACTGGAAGAGGAAAAGCTCAAGTCAAGAATATTAGGTGACTTTATATCAACTGAATCATTAAAGGAAAAAAATGCTAAACAGTTTGCAAAGGTGCCCCATTTTTGAATCAAGTTCAGGACTTGCTATTGCAGTCATAAATGTTAAGTAAAAAGGGAAAAAAAAAAAAGTAAAACCTCTTCCCCTCATTTTCCTGCATTGCCTCACAGGGGTCAAAAGTGAGGCAGAGAGTGCCCAAATACTTACCTAAGTTCACTGCTTATAGTTTTGGAGAGTTCTAAGAACTGTGTTGCTTCCTGGTAGTATCATGTGATACTCATAAATACAGCTGATGCTCTGTGTCCGCTAACATAGACTGTACATGTGAAGTGATCTCACTTCTAATTCTGCATGCAGATGCACAGATAACAGTCCTTTCAGCTGCTCATCTGCTGAATTTTTAGAGAAGAATAAAATTCTTGTAGTGTGATAGGAAGAGTAGAAGAGAAGCCGAAAAGAGCACAGGGAAGATCTAATGAAGGTGTCACAGAGTCCCCGTTTTCCCTCTCACAGGGAATGGGGTTGGTTATAAGTGTTGAAAAAATTATAATAATAATATGTATGTTTATATAAACTCACACATTTTGTCAAATTTTACATGCTTTGAACATAGTTTTGCTCTGACACAGACTTTTCTGAATAAATATTCTATTTATACCTGTTCCAAATGAATAACACTGGAACTCTTTTTTTCTCTAGGCCTGTTTTGATATAGTTTTTCAATGCTTTACTTCATGTGTACTTGCTACTTTATTGAGACTGACCTTAATTTTTTTTTTTTAAATAGCGGTGGAAAGGACACAAGAAAGGAAACTGGAAGAGCTCCTCTTAGGAGCAGCAAGAGAGGGGGAAGTGGGGAAACTGACTGCCTTGGTAAGAATTCAAGTGCTTGTAATACTTTTGTGTCAAGTGATTCGAGCCATAATGCTAATGTAACAAAATATGACATTGTACCTTGCATTGCAAAGCGCTGTGACTTCAGAATATCAGTGCTGTGCACCATGTTATGTAAGGTGCTGAACCCTGAGGGGTTTTCCAGCCTCCCTGTTGGAGATTGCAAAAAATGGTTTTCAGCTTCTTCTGTGTTTTTAAATTCTTGTCAGTTAGTTGTAAATAGCAGTGTAACAGTTCTAGGTCTGCTGACGTGAGCTTATTTTGTTATTGTGGATGCCTTAATGTCATGGGTGCCTAGGTTTTCATCACGGTGTGGTCTTAAATCTTGAAAGTAAGTTTTTTGTCATTAGCATCCATTGCAGCTGAAGTCTCTGTAATTTTCAGTGGACAGTTGTCTGCACAACACAATTTCATGCTGAGCAGAAATTGAAAACTGTATATGTGTGCCCATGCACACCCATAGAAATTCCAGCTGACCAGTACACTGGCATGGTAAGACTATTGGAGGAGCAGATCAAAGAAGAATTGAGACTGGAGGGTTCCTCTGGAGATAAACTAGTCCAGTTCCTGTTTGCAGAGCAGAATAAACTAGAGCAGGTTGCACGGGACTGTATCCAGTTGGGTTTTGAAGCCAGTTTTGAAGTTGGGTCCCAGTGCTTGAACTCAAGCTTTTTGGAGTCCTGAAGAGTGTCCCTGGAGGTAAGACATGCAGTATGTAACATTTTCTAGCTAGTTGGCACCTTTAGTAATACCTTTTATTTAAGGCATCAAAGCAGTCTAAATACTTCTACTTACTTCTAATGGAAAATTTACAAATGTGAAATTTGTATATTGAGAAATTTGACATTCTTTACTTTCCTGCCTAGAAGCCAGAATGATCATCTATTCAAAATTTGTTATTTCCCTCCTCTAAATTTATTTATTCTTATCTGAAGAACTCTTGTCTTTCTAACTCCTTCTTACATGGAAACTGTTTCTAAATCTTTGGTCATCTTTGTAATTCTTATTTGTACTTTTTTGTACTGTCTCTTTGAAATGGAGAGAGAACTAGAGCTGTACACAGTAACTAAGATGTGGAAGAATAGTCCATTAGTACACTGGCACAATTGTATTAATTGTAATTAATAAGCTGACATAATAGATTGTTCTTGATTCTGGTAATTTTAACACTTGTTGCATGTCTTCTTACCTTAAGCTGATGTGAAAAAACAATCAGAAAAAGGTGATTCCTCATAGAAATCTGTTATTGAAGAACTCTGCTTTCTCTTATGTGGCATTTAACTATGCATGTAACTGTTCCTGTCAACGTTTTAGTTTCTTAGTAATTTTTTTAGACATGTGTAGTATCTTTGAGCTCTGTATATGTGACATGTGATACATTGATCTCTAACTTTTTGAAATACTTACACGTTTTTGACCCCGAGACAGTTTTTAAGTCAAGTCTTAAGATGTGTTCCTTGGAATCCATTGGTGTGAGTACTTGGACCTGTGACCGTTGAATTACAATTTTCAAACTCCTGATGACTCTTGAGGAAGTCCCAAGAACTTTCTTCATTTCCAGCTCTGTAGTGTAAACCTCTTTGACTTTCCTACCTTTAGGTTAATACCTCTGCAGAGAATTTGTGTAGCTCTTCAGAACTGCCCTATATCTTGAGAATTGCTCATACTTTGCCTACTGATTGTTCAGGCCTTTCTGCTCCTACTGTATGGGGTTTTTTTATTAGCAGACTGTTATGCCTGTGGAACTTTAGCTACTTACATGTATTTTTATTGTGAGACCTAACACCAGAATGTTTTATTTACTTCACTGCCTTTGGAACAGAGTGCCACTTGCTTGAAAGATACCCTTTTGTTATTAATTCTCTTTTATCTTGAGTATCTTTACAAAAAAAGGCTGTACTGCGTATTGTAACACAGTTGTCTGGAACAGATAATTTAATGGTGCAGTTTCTCTAAACCTCCTAACTGAACTTCAGACCCTTTTTTCTCCTTTACCTGCATATGCTTAACTTTATAACTGCTTTCTGTTGAAGTTTCTTGAAGTCAAGTGGAAGTGGTGGCTTTTGTGCTTCTCTTTTGTCAAGGTTCTCGCTAGATCACAATTTGTTTTGCTACTAGGAGCTAGGTCTTCAGCAACTGAATCTTAACCCAGGCTTTTTAGTCTACTTGAGGCAAAACCAGTGTGTTCTTCCTCTGAGTTTTCAAAAATGTACTGTGCATTTCCTGAGGTGATTGGAGAGATTTTTATCACAGTGAGCTGATGCATCAAACTTTCTTCCAAATAATGCTTTGTAATATGGTGTAAGGTGCTGAAAGCACAGGCATGCAGCTTAAGAGGTGTGGAGGCAAGAAGTCAGGAGACAGAGATAAGGTAGATGTAAAACAGCTGGTTGGGGTAGCTAAAACTTAGGAATCCTCAGGAATGCAAGTATTTGACCACAGTATTAATGAGGCTATACTTTCACAAGCTCCCACTTTTTGACTTTTGTTCTCTTATCAGTTATCTATAAATAACATCTGTAGCAGTTTATCCTTTACAGGACTATTTCTGAAGCATGTTTTAGGTGGTTGCTGTTGATGTTAACTTAAATTGTTGCCATGGGAATTCTGTTATTATGGAGTAATTTCTCAATGGCTAATGAGAATGCTTAAACTGAGTTTCTCTGAAAGTGTTGTCATACACTTGTGACTGGTCTCCTAAGGCTGCTTATCAGTAACTTAGCCTTTCTGTTAAGGCAGTCCCATTTGGCTCATGAGCCTAACTATGTGGCTGATATTGCATGAAATGGTTTGGGTTGGAAGGGACTCTAAAGATGATCTAGTCCAACGCCTGTATACACATCCAACAGCCACATAATTTGAGTAGAAGTGTAGTGGTATTTTCTGGTAGTTAGTAGTGTCATGTTTAATGACCCTTCTCTTTGATGGGATCAGTTTCTCCAAACATTTATCTTGTGTGCAAGTTAAACCTGGGTGATTTTTTTTTCCTCAGTTACGTAGTTGCTCTAATCTTAATAGTTAGACTTCAGAATGCAGCAAAGCTGCAGTCTGTGTGACAGACTGCCTATCCTAGGAGCCTCTAAATGGCCTAGGCTGTCTGTGTCACTGACACAGTGAAGGTCTGCCACCCTTCAGTAAAAGTTCTTACTCTCTGAAAACAGGGTGGCCAAACCATTTTTTTCTGGATTTAGTGTTGACCTGTGCTAACTTTTAAACCGTGCCTGGGAGCCTTTTATGGAGAACAGTAGATTTTTGACAGTAGAATCGCATAGGGCCATTCTAGCTATATAAAGGACTGAACTGCAATGCTGGGCAACTTTCCCTGGCACTGTGCAACTGAGCAGGATAAATGTGTCCATGCTGTGCAGTAGAAGGGGAATAGCAAGCAAAAAAACTGAAGTTCCTTGCTTTAGCTGAACATCTTTTGTGATTGTTGTAGTCCTTGCCCTTGCACTTGCACTTGCTACGTGCCCTCTTTGTTGCCAGATCTACACTGAAGTATCCTATTTAGGAATCCCTAACTTTCAAAAGAGAGAACATGGCATCTGGAAAGGGAGAAAAACTGATAAGTAAGCAGAACTTTGTTTCTTTCCAGTTGAATAAGCCCAAACCACCTGATATCAACTGTACAGATCAGATGGGGAACACACCATTGCATTGTGCAGCGTACCGTGCTCATAAGCATTGTGCATTGAAACTTCTAAAAAATGGAGCAGACCCCAAAATAAGAAATAAAAACGGTGAGTACCAAAGGAAAAGTACATTAAACATCAAATGGAGACAAATTCAGCTGCTTCTATAAGCTATGTTACTGTGCAGTGCTCAGAGAAAATCTTATGGTGCTTTACAAGCTTTGTATCACTAATAAAGGAAGCTCAAAACTGACTAAATTGCACGAGACTGAAGAACTGTAGCAAAATATGTATATATATGTTTTTATTTTCCAAACATAACCATTTCTAGAAACTTTACCTACTGTCTGAACAATGAAACATGCCTGGCTTTTGTTTTCTTGATGCTAAACATTGAACACAAATAACAAAAAAATAAGATTGAAGATCTGGCTCCTCAGAAGAAGTCTTCTAATGAAACCAAACAGAGGAAAACTTTATGCAGATGCTATGCAAACTGTGTACTTGTCCTCTGGTTAAAGATGCCTCTGTCTTGGTGTTTGTAAATGTTCTAAACTGTTTTGTATAGCTGGGAAGCTAAAAACAAACTTAAACCAGTAATGGCAAAGGGCTGTCTGTAATTAGTAGAACTCTGATGGACAGTTCAGTCCATTAAAGTTCACAAACTTTATAGTCTTCTGCCCCTGAGGAGTTTATATTCCCTGATTCCAAGTAAATGTAGATGCTTGTGGGACCAAACTTTAGTGAGTAAACAGTGTCAAATTATTTTGAAGTTAAGTACATCTAAGTTTATTTGCATCAAATTCTCATGCTTTGTCTTGGTTACTAAACAGATCAGACACCCCTTGATCTAGCCCAAGGTGCAGAAATGAAACTGATACTGTCAGGTAAAACTGGAAAGGTAGGAACTTTTGTATGAATTTAAAATGCCTAGGCTGTCTAGTGGAAGCTATTACTACATGAGCTTTAATTTCTATGCAGGTTATCAACAAACCCCTGAGACGATACGAAGGTCTCCTATGGAAGGTATGTCTTACTTCCTTTTCTAAAATAGCTTATAAGATCTCAAAGTATGTCAGTATGTCCTTTATCTATACTTTAATGATAATTGCTGAATGAGGGAATTTTTCAATAATAAATTTTATAAATGACTTAATTTAGTCTAGTGTATATACAGATGGGCTGGCTGGGTGGGGAGTCACTAGTTTCATGGTACTCTGATCTTATTCTCAGTCCCTAAAATCTCTTTTTTTTTTCTTGGTATATTTTGTGGAAAAGCTTCACTGTGGTAAGGTTTTGTTCCTCATCTGTGTGGTGGGCAAAATGTTTTTTGTTTTTTCTCTCCTTAACAGATTACTTTGATAATCTGTGACTAATATAATACCTTTAAGAATCTGTGACTAATATTTTGCCACAAATTCACCATCTTCTGGAAATTTTAAAACATAGTGGGAAGGTGTCAGAGAGTTTAACGCTTGTTTTGCTGTGTTGCTCAAGTGAATCTATTTTCCCTTTTTAAAAAAGGAGTCTACATGAGTGCTTAATTCTATGTTCCTCAATGAAATCTTTAAAGTTTTCTTCAGTGTAAGTTCTCCTATGTATGCAGTCATGATTGTAATATAAGGAACCAGAACTATGTACTAAAGCTTATGAAAGATAAAATGTTATCATTGGATATCTCAATAGCATTTGTTTCTCATTTGATTTTATAAAATAGAATTTTGTGGTGATCAACAACTCCTGTAATATTAAAAAATGCAGCATTTTAGTATTTCAGTTCATCCTGAATAGCAGGCTCAGCAAAACTTTTGTCTTTAGGTGGTTCCAAAAAGGAGAGTAGCGCTGTAATTGTAGAGTATTCTCAGGTTACTGTGATCACCAAGATATGCAGAACCCAAAACGTTTTCATAATCATTGTCAGTTTTATGTGTTAAGGAAACTTCCCAGTTTGACAGTTTAGAAGGCACTCTGTCAGCCACACTTCCACCACCAGAGACTTTCACTGATGGGACCGAAGCCCAGTGGGTGGCTCCAGTGAGTCGATGGGTGCCCTGCTTGACGCCCTAAATCTACCACACTCACACAGTCAGACAAGGTTTCCTTACCAGCTCAACCCTAGGTTTTCCCTAACAGAGTCTCAGACATGTAGATCCTTTAAAATAATTTAGTCATCATGCAAGAACAAAATAGCAGCTCGAACCAGTGTCTCCGAGGAGGAACCCAGAAAAAAGGAACCCCATGGCTTTTATATCCCTTCAGTCTAGTAGGAAAGTCTGGGGTCTTCCTTCTGAGCTGCTGAGTCTTTGGTTCCTGGCACCACAGGTCACTGTGCCCTTTGCTAACCAAAGGCTTATCACTAGTTCATGGCCTCTTGCCTCGAGCTCCCTCCACCCAGAGCCCAACCTGCAGCTCTTACTGCAGCTGCGCACCAAGCCGCCTGTTAACAGAATACTAAATGTATTCTGTTAACCTTACCTGACCCTTTTCATTTTTTTCTTCTTTTTCTTTAAATTCTTTTCTTAGAGCTCACGATTTTTTGGGTGGAAACTCTACTGGATAGTTCTAGAACATGGAGTCCTTTCCTGGTATCGGAGACAGTAAGTTCTGTGTTTAAATTTCTGAAAAGCGATTTAAATAATTCTTATCCTCACTTTATTAAATCTCTTCTTCTTTCCAAGAGCTGATGCAGTGAATAATGATCATCGTCAGGGATGCAAGCATCTAACACAAGCTGTCTGCACGGTAGGAAGTGAAATGCTTAGTAATACTGAGTTGTGTTTTTATGTAATGGTGTTCCGTACCTGGATAATGAAAACTTCAGTTAGATCGGTAACCTGATCTTTGTTATAAACTAGGGAAAAAGCTTGTGCTGTTGAAAGAAACACTTGTTCTTGTCGAGCAAAGTATTCTTATATGTAAAGTGGCCATAAAGCTCCTTCGTTACTTTTCTAAAGTCCTGAAGATTTAAGCAAACATAAGATATCCTGAAACCTTGGCTGGTCAGTTGTGCAAAGCAACTGTTTGGAGCATGTGATACTGAATAGCAAAGCTCTAGTTCCTCCTTAGCTGTCATTGGCTACTTGTGACTGATTGCATAACTGAGGCTGATCTCAGTTGAACTGATCAATTCTGAAGGCGACTTTTGGAAAACTTCCCTACATTCCATTATGCTTGTGGGAACCATTTTGGAATGGGTGAATAGAGGAAAAACAGGACAAGTGTTGTTTATAATACACAGAAAGATGAAGTGTTTAAGGAAAATGCATTTAGAATCATTTCAGTATTTTTATAACTAACCTGTCCTAGTTTGGCACCACAAGTTCTGTTAAACTGCACTTATATATACACTCGTATTATATGAAAAGTGACTCTTGCTGTTCATTATGTACAAATTCCTCAATACTGGTGATCTTGCACCATTGCTGAGATTTTGTCTGAATCAACTGGTGCAAATAAATGCAAACATATTATTTAGATATAAAGAACCTCTATATTCTTGTTCATGATGTAATGGTACACTTTGAAAAACTTCTGACCAAGATATTTGTAAACTATAATTATTTGTATCAAGACTGAGGCAAAAACTTCTGAGTTAAGAGTAATTTTCTACTTAGCTTACTCTTCAGTTTTTTTCTGACTCAGTCATTATACTAATTTTGTGTTTTCTCCAAATTGCTTTAGGTTAAATCTACAGACAGTTGCTTCTTTTCTGTCAGATGTTTTGATGACACTGTTCATCGTTTCAAGATTCCTAAAAATAGCCTTCCTTCTCAAACTAGAGAGGTAATAATGACTCTTTATCAAAGGCATTAAAATATAATAACTTCTGTAATTAATAATTTGCATACTGCTTGCTATGGATGCATTATTAGCAGTGTGTTTCATAGCTTTAACATCAGGACTTCATAACATAAGTGAAGATATTGAATCTTTTAGCATGATTATAGACTAAACAGCAAAAAATGAACAGATTGTAATTCTCTTATTTAAAATTAATGCTACCTTGTTTTCAAGCTCTTGTTTATTAATTCTGGTTTTTCCTTTTCAGAGTTGGCTAGAAGCAATAGAAGACCACTCTGCATATAGCACTCATTACTGCACACAAGAACAATTGAGTAGTGATGATGAAGATGATGCAATATCTGTTACAGACCTACAGGATACTCTGAAAGTATGTCCTGAGTACTTATTTGGCTCATGTATCTAGGTAGTCAGTATTCGTTTGTGTTGAAATACTTTAGTGTACTTTTGGCTAAAGGTGATGATTTTGCCCACAGATGCATAAATGCTACTTGTGTTTGCGTTGCTTATTGTCATGTTTTCCTGTTCAGACTGTGTGAATAAAATGGCATGCTTATCATAGCTACAGGGCTGTGTTTTTCAGTTTTGCTAGAACTACTGCACAATAGAAAGCTGCTTGAGACTTTCAGCCAGGAGAGGGAGCCTTGAATACTGTAGTTAGTGACCCCAAGACTGAAGCATAACAAAGTTCACCTTCAGTGAGCTCTGTCTCTAAAACAGGCAACAAAGTGTCTTAGAAATGGTCCTTAATCACCTCAGATCACATTAGATGCATTGTACAGTGACTGTTCATACCTGCAATGGAAATGACTAGTCTTGGGTAATTCTAGCATTCAGCCTGTGATTCTTGCTTTTTGCTATAGATAGACTTCTGAAACCTTTTATTTTAAGGGGAAGTTCAGACTGCAATGCAAAAACCTTCATGTGACTAAACTCCAAGTGGCTTGTACCATACCTTTTGGTACAAGAACTCTTAAGTAGCTCATGGCAGAGCAGAGGTGGGGGGATAGCTGGGGCTGGCTGTTCCCAGCAACTGACAGAAGAAGGTGATATTATGTAATAGATAACTGTGAACTGTGCACTCAAAGCCCAAAACACCAACTGCATCCTGGGCTGCAACAAAAGGAGCGTGACCAGCAGGTCAGGGGAGATGATTCACCCCCTCTACCCTGCCCTCATGAGGCCCCACCTAGAGTGCTGTGCACGGGTCTGGGGTCCTCAGCACAAGACAGACATGAACCTATTAGAGCAGGTACAGAAGAGGGCCACAAAAATGATCACAGGGAGTGAGCACCTCTCCTATGAAGACAGGCTGAGACCTGGAGAAGCAAAGGCTCCAAGGAGACCTCATTGTGGCCTTCCAATTCTTTAACAGGGCTTATAAAAAAAAAAAGGAAAGTGACTTTTTACATGGGCAGATAGTGATAGGAGAAGTGGGAACACTTTTAAAGCAAAGGAGGAAAGATTTCTTGTAGATGTTAGGAAGAAATTCTTTACTGTGAGGGTGGTAGGCACTGGGAGTGGTTGCCCAGAGGAGCTGTGGATGCCCCATCCCTGGAAGTGTTCACGGTCAGGTTGGATGGGGCTTTGAGCAACCTGGTCTAATGGAAGGTGCCCCTGCCCATGGCAGGGGTGTTGGAAGTAGATGATCTTTAAGGTCCCTTCCAACCTAGATTATTCTATGATTCTATGATAACTGTCTTCAAGTTCAAATGCAGGCTTGAAATATGATCTTAGGGTTGGTTCCTTCCACGTCATTGTACTTGCCATATATCAGTTAACATATGAATTTGCTTATTTTGGCCTTAGGTTTCTCAAAGAACAAGAAAATGCTCTTCCTGGGTTTTTAAACTTTAATAAACAAGATGGGAAAATGGAAAAGTGGTACATAGCTTTGGGGGCTGATTTGCTATGCTAATTTAAATAAAAGCTGGTCAGCGATATAATGTGCATAAATCTTCTCTTTGTGTCTTTGAAGGTACTTCAAGTAATTTGTTTCAATTTTTTATATCGGTCTCTGGGCTGGGAATCTTCATTAAAATTTAATGCTCTCCAAATCTAAAAATTTCAAATTAAATTTCTCCAAATTTAAAATAGTTAAGAGAGTAAACTTATACTTTCCTTAGGACAAGGCACATCTGAACTAGCTATCCTTGTTGTCTTTCAGAAAGCACAAGCATGCCAACTAAGACTCAGTAAAGAGATTTCAGACTTTCTTGCAATGGTTAAATCTTTGGATGCTACAAAAGGTAAAACTTATTTTTTTTAAAATGCAGTTTGTTGCCAGGCAACTAATTTTTTTTCTGTTAAACAAAACATGCTTTAATTTCACCAAAATTAAATTTTCAGGAGCTTAAAAATATAGGACTGTTTTCCTCATTGAAAAATATACTAATAAAGTAATATTATTGGAATTGCTAAGAATTAAGATTTCAGATTTGGAGAAACAACTAAGGAGTATGCTGATTGAAAGAAATTTTATTAGTGGCTGTAAATCCAGGGGAACTGCCTTTAGCTATAGTGCTTATTTAGTAGCATTGTAAGAATATAACTCTTTTAAAAATTCACTTTAAAGGTTTTTTGAAACAAAGTTTGTAGTTGGTAGCTTATTGCAGAGCATAAGTGTCTCCTTACAGGTACAAAGAGCTAGCTTTCTTACTTTTCTTCTCCATCAAAATATTTGTCTTGTAGTGAGTAGAAATGCAATGAAAGCTGAGGCACGATAAACAGGATGCGAAGTGAAATCACGAAATTATGCAGGGAAGTGGAGGCATGGTATAAGGGGATATATTCCACAGACCTTTGCCATGTGTTTTATGCCAGATTTTAAATTCTCGGGCTTCTCAGGCGAAATTATTCTGAGGTGGATAAATTCCCTTTGGTAGATGCAGGAGCAGTTTCTCAGACTCCATATGGCTGACCTGAAGAACCAGTGAGATTCTTTTTTAAAAGTGAAAGCTTTTTTGGAAAAGGAAACATACAACTTGAACAATTAAAACCCATAGTAAAGCAAAACCAGATACTATCTCGTTCCTAGAAACTGCTAGTCTTGGCCAATAGCAGTAATAAGTTCCTGTTTTCCTTCCAATGAATGTAACTTGATAGGTCAGTGAACTGTTTCTGGGTTCATGTGTAACCTCTGCAGGTCTCAATAGAGACAACTGCTGCAGTTCTCCCAGTTCTCACATTGTTGTGCTATCTTTAAAGTATTGGAATCCTATGGCTCCAGAAGAATGCAATTTCTGAGTTAGAAGTCCTTCCATGTAGATCTTCCCCTAAAAACTTTAGAGTAATATAAAAATGGCTATGTTGGGACGTGATATTTAAAACTCTCTCTGTAACTGTTTCAACATGCTGTTCTGAATCCAGTTATCTTTGAGATTTATGCATTTGTATATTACAGATAAAGATGCCTCCTGCTCCTGCACTCACTGTGCTGGTCCTCCTTCTAGAAGTGCTAGCTGTTCTTAATAGCTGCTGTAAGACTCAATTTGAGTCAGTAGTGAGCTTTGGTATCAAAGACAACAATTAGTGTGTGTATATATACTGTATCTTGTCCTGCAGAAGCAGTATAAGTTGAAAAATAAATTCAGGAACTGTCACTGATGGACCTCTTAATCTTTATTGGTGTGACATCAGCTTGAAGCACCTGTGTTACTAAATAGTGCCAGCTGATCCTGATACTTAAATTACACCTCTCTTCCTGAGAGATTGGCTTGCTTGACTTCTGAGGAATTGCTGCACATCACAAAACTTCAAATAATTACTCAAATATTAAATAATTTCTATCAGCTGATTGGGTTATCATGATTTTCTGCTGGTTCTAGACTTGTAGCCCCTTAATGTCATAGAAGTCAGGATGTGAGGTGGCATTGCTCTGCAAGCTGTACTACTTATCCATAAGATGAGTCCATGAAAATAAGATCTTCCCCTTTTATTGTTCACTGTGCTTGTAGTTACAATCCCATTTTTTTTTTCAAATCTAAATCTCTAGCTGCACTGTGGTAAGCTTTTTCTCTTCTATATAATACATGGCAGAAGGCAAAAAAAGCTACATTTCTCACTTTAACTTATATTAAATTAGTGCAGTATCCTTTTTATTTGAATTCTGTCACCTGGCATCTCTGAAGCTTTTAAATCTAGAAAATGGTTAAAAGGAGATTGTTGCTAGTCCCTTTTCCAGTGTCTTGCTGCCATGGTTTACTGCCTCTGCTTTCTGAGCCATGCTGAAAGGGAAACTCGATCCATTCATGTGCCACTTATACCAGTACTAGGAAAAGGATGCAAAAGAATGAATGTAGGTTCCCTCAATGCTACTTTTGCTTGACCTTATCTCATACAGATCTTGCAGTGCACCAGTCTTCCTGTAAAGTGTGAATGTTACATCTGTATTACTTGGAGGAAAAAATAATTAAAAGAATAATGTAGTTTTCAATGTCCCTCTAATGTTACTAATATTTTTATGCTTTCAGGAATATCTTCTCCCCTCCTGCAGAAAGTTGATGTGGTCTCTGAAGTATCCCAGGAAACATGTGAGGCTCTGGCTGACTGCCTCAACCTATTCATGAAGCAAGAAGGGGTATGTATTGTGCTGCGTGGGTCTATAAAGGGTCCAATAGCTTAGTGTAGTTGGCTAGTTCCCTGCTTAGCTGTTACAAAAATAAATACACAAACCCATAAAATTTCATATTGTTGATAAGCTGTCCTTTTGCATGCTGAATGTGATGAAAACTCATGCTTCTAGAGAAAGAGCAGATAAATTTCTCTGCAAAAGGATGTCTTAGTATTTGGGTGTTCAGAAGAGACATAATTTTTGGTCACAAACTACTGCTTGTAGTGTTCAAACTAAATGCTTGAATTCCATAAAGCTGTTGCTTTGCTAATTTGAAGGTCAAAATACTGAGAAAATTAATAGTTTTAGTTTGTTTTTTTTTTTACTACTAACTGAAGTGTTGAACAATATTGCTTCTGAATTTATTTTTCAGAGCATGTGCTTAGTGGGTGTGCGAACGCTATCTGTTGAACTTCTGGCTTTCCCTGTGACAAATATCTTGTATAGTGTTAAACATAATGTAAACACTTCCATTTGGGAATATGTGTTGAAGTCATTAGTTCCTGGAGTAGAAGAGCTGGTATTTTTGTTCCCCTAGTACCAAGGAGTAAACTTGTCTTCATGTACTGTGGTAACTCTAATCCCTTGGTTAGGAACTTGTTGTCATCAGTAAGCTGTGTTTCGAAATGAGGTTTGTGTTGGTGCTATTAGTCTTCCAGTTATTTAACAGTGAGCTGCAAACACTGGCTCCATTGTTTAGGTTTGGTTTAAGATTTTTTTTTCATTCCTTTCCAAGCCCTTTTGTCTCCAATCACGAGTCTTTTAGACTTACTTGAGTCAAGTTCTAGCAGAGTGGAACAAGCATTGCTTTTCTTACATTGAGTTTTTTCTTTTAAAAAGTCTGATATTAGAGTTGCCAGCTTCAGTTGCAGATGAGGGGGAAATTGTTACAACAGTGGGTGTACAGTGTTAGTTAGTATTCCTTAATTGTGTTGGCATCTTGCTTCAAGCCAGACTGAAATAGCTTTTCAGAGTGGAGTATGGCAAAGCATATGGTGAAATTGTAATTTCACCTTACTTGAACTTGAAGAGTCTCAGTAGGTGTAATAGGGGCCTTATTTTAATCTGGAAGCACATAAATTTGGGCACAGAGGAATAGGCTGAGGTGTGAACTTGATTTTCCACCACAGCTAGTTAAATCACTCAGTCATGACAGGGAGATGATGTGATTCTGGAGAGTTTTGTGTCTTGGTATTTTTAAACTTCAAACTATTGGAATTCCAGAATATAGGAGGCTTTTAAAGATGCCATAAGATCATAAGGGAAATTACAGCTGCAATCTCTTTTTAAGACTTGCACCTTTCTGTGAAGTTATGTTCATTGAGCATTACTGTTCTTAAATCCACAGGATTTGGCTTTGTTGTCTTTTATAAGTCAGGGCCCTTTGCTGTTCAGTGTTGATTTCTGGACCATAGTGCTGTTGCCATTGCAAGAGCAATATATATAACCTTGCAACCGTATTGTGCATGTCCCATGAAATCTGGTTATCTCTAGAATGAACGTTTTCTTAAGTTTGGTACCTTTTTATCTTGCCTCTTTAAGGAGAATTCTTTTGCCCTCCAACTTAAATTGTCAGCATACCAGAACCTACTGATTGACTGAGGAGAGGCTGCTAACTTCAGTAAGGATAACCACAGTGATCATGCTTTCGGCTCTCCAGAGGAAACTTTATTTAGTGTTGCCCATCACTGCGCTGTGTCAATTGCAGCATAATCGTGCAGTCTGTAGATGAAACTGCTAGTGCAGCGCTAAAGAAAAAGGAAGGTTCAGCCGTCTTCTACTTGCGCTAGAAATGGTGCATGAGCGTGATACCCGAAGGCTCCATCTGCCCGCTGCTTCTCCTTCCCCCCGGTGCGGGGCTCGGCGTGCGCGGTGGCGGCTGCGGGAGCGAGGCCGGTTCCTGGCCCGGCGGGCGGGGGCCGCTCGTCCCGGAGGGGCTGCGGGAGGAGGGGCCCCCCGGCACCGCGCTGCCCGCCGCCCGTGCCGGGGAGGGCGTGACCTCCGGGCTCCGCTCGGCGGGAGCGGCTCTGACGCCGCAGAGGGGAGCGGGGGGAGGGTGGGGGAGCTTCCAAAAATAACCTACTGCGGCGGGGCTCCGTGCGGGGCGGCCCCGGCGGGCTCGGGGACCCGCGCACCGTGCGGGACCGCCCCGGGGAGCCGCGGTGCCCGTGCGCGGTGGGCAGCGCCCTGCCCCGGGGGCGCGGCGGGGGCGGGAGCGCTCGGGCTGTCAGGCCATTTTTAGCCGGGCTGGGAGCCGGGCTGTGGCCGCCCCGCTGTTTCGGGTTGGTTTCCTCCTCCGCCCCTTCCCCACCGCCCGGCGGGACGCGGCTGCAGCGGGGAAGCGCC
Source organism: Neopelma chrysocephalum (assembly GCF_003984885.1). Taxonomy (NCBI): domain Eukaryota; kingdom Metazoa; phylum Chordata; class Aves; order Passeriformes; family Pipridae; genus Neopelma; species Neopelma chrysocephalum. The sequence goes on from NW_020897689.1 coordinate 23,771,999, forward strand.
CCGGCTGCGCAGGGCGGGCGCGACTCCCCCGCCCCGCCCCGCCCTGCGCCGCGGCGGCCGCGGAGCCCGCGGCGTGGTGGTGGTGGAGGTGGTGGTGTAAGGTGAAGGGGCCGTCTGCTGCGCTGTGCCGGCCCGGCAGGTGCTGCTGCTGCTGCTGCTGCTGCTGCAGCCCGGGCCGGCTTCCCTCGGAGCGCCTGCCTTCTCGAAGTCCGTCCCGCGGTATGTGGCGTGCATGACAGGCTGGGTGCTGTTGTTTTGATGGCTTTGCTCCCGTGTTGACATTGGGGTGAACCCGTCAGTGTCAAGCAGTGATAAGCGCAGTACTTTTTGCGAAGCAGTTAAAGCGTGTGAGGGGAAAACCGAAGGTAATTTGGTTGCTTTAGTCTGAGTATTTACCGAGGCGCTGGTGCCGGAGCAGCACAACTTGAAACGTTTTCTGCAGTGACTTTGGGCACAAGGTTAGTAAGTATTGTTTCAAAGCAGGACTTCTCGGACTATTTCTAGCAAATATCAGAACCTCCGTTCCTAAAGTAGTTTGGTTCTAATATTTTCTATATTCTAAGTTATTTTTATATAGTTGTAGGAGTTTAACTTAAGGTTCTTTGCATGCTATTTTCTCTGCTAGATTTTCTGAGTGAGTTTAAAATTCATCTCTAGTACTTGAGCTACACATACTGAAGCTGTGTGAAATCGATAGGAAAGGTATAATTTTTTCTATTTTTTTACCTTGCTTCTTCACTAACCAGTGCTAGATAAAGTGTGCTGATGAGTATCTTGACTCTTAAGTTTCACTTTTACCAGCAAGGGTTATATTTAACAGTAAATTAAAGAGCTCATATTGCGTGAGTTTAGAACAAATAGCAGTTGTAAGATGACTTCGTTTGTAGTCTGTTTGTGGCTTTGAATCTTCAGCCTTTACAAATTTGTCATTCTTTCTAGTTTGTTTTTAAAAGGAATTGTTTACAAGCTGATGTTAAACCTTATCTGATGAGATAAGGGATTCAGAAAAGGTTTCTTCATTTTTTGCATTAAAAGAGTTATATATTTAGCTATGAAGAATTTGTCACGACAGATTAAGCTTGTTATTTTTACGTAAACTTTTAAGATCAAAATACAGTGGGTTGTAGTCCTTGAACTTGGTTATCTTTACCGTGGCATAATGCTTTCTCTCTTGTATGTTTAATTGACATACTATAAATAAAAAAAGTGCACATAGTTCAGCTAGCACATATTAAGGTCTAGAAGTTCAGTGTACTGCCTTAGTTTATTTCATATTTCTTGGAAATGTAATGGAATGTGCGAGGGTTTAATGTGTCTCTGTGTGTTCTTGTGAATGCATGCATGCATGCTCTTTGATAAACAAATAGTTATCTTTAATACATATCCGATTTTCATCTAGGAGACACGTAGAAGCATGGCTGTTATAACTTAAACCTACTTACTACCTTACTGTATTGTGAATGAAGAAAAAGCCTATAGGCTATACCCAGGTGACTCCTTAATGAGACTTTTTATTATCTGTTTTCTTGTGGGGATGCAAGTGAGGGGAGCAATGATGAGATGCTGCAGTCATGGGAGAACTGCTAATAAGGGCACCCTGAGCAAATGTGTCTAGGGAAGTCCTGCCATCCATCAGCAGTCCTTTTCTGCCACCTGGCAGTATCATCAGCTACATTAATCTCTATAAAGTCTTGCGAGCCTTTGGTATGTGGGAGGGAGAGATGCAGAGGTGGTGATGGACTCAAAATTGGAGAAGCTAAAAAAGAGGTTGACTATACGATTTCTGATTTAGATGTGAGGAGGGGATCATCTCTTGGCTGGCTGTTGTACCAGACCTAAAACAATGGAGTCCCTAGTCCCTCAGGTGCTAAAACCAGTGCCTGTGTTTCTCTGCTCTTTCTCTTTGTGCTTAGAAACAGGTGAAAGCCCTATTTTTTATTTTTTTTTTTAATTATTCCTTTCAGTAAGTGGAGGAATTATGTTGTCTATTCTGTTTTGCAGCTCTTGATGAAAGTAGTGGAAATCAAGGCAAAACCTCAGTGTGTCAAGGCCTATGGGCAATGCCCAGAACCACTGAAATGCTGTTGAGGTTATCAACTTGGGGAAAGGAGGAGAGTAGCTTTCAGACGGTTGATAATTGCAGTGGACGCAAGTGATATTCAGTGTTGAGAGACTCGAGGTGTGTCTGCATCACGAAAACCTTTATTGACTGTATGAGTCTGTAACTGTCTTGATTGTCTTTCTCCCTTTCTCCTCCAAATGAGTAGAAGTGTACTAGAAATACCTCCTGCAGCCTGAATCTTGGTGGAAAGTAACAAGTTCATTGGAAGGTTCTCTGTGATCAAAGAGGTGCCCAGGTGAAGACCAGTATTTTTTCCTTTTACAGAGGAGCATGGGATATAACATGTTGTGGAATGTTGTATGGGCATGGCATGTAAGAGAACAAACCTACCAGCAGGAAAGTCATTCGGAAGGTTGTTTCTCTTGCTAGGATGCTGGCAGTTCTAGTTGTGCCTTGATGATTCTTGCTGTACTAATTTTTGGGTGCTGTAAATGCACGTCTTTCATCTGTGCTAAAGCTTTATAGAGAAGATACTAAAGTTGGAAGAACTTGATAACGAAATGTTTGTGGATGGCATAGTGTTCTTCCTCTGGAAGCGTTTTTTCCCACCATTGTACTGCAGCTTTGCAGATGGAAACTAGCTACAGGTCTGTGAAGGCAACATCCTTACCAATAGTAATAGTATGTAAATGAAGGAGTTTAATGAGTCCAAACTATCCGAGAGATAGGGGATTTAAAGAACATAACTAACTTTTTCTTTTTGTTCTGAGATTTTCCTAGAGCAGCTAAGACACAATAGGTCAACAGAGTGGGCAGTGAAGCTAAGAAGCAGCCCAGACAGAAGCTTGTTAAAGTAATAAATACTGAGTTTCCATTCAGGGAAAAGATAAGTAAACATTACTGCTCTTCTTTTATAAAAGGGCAGTATGTGTGTTGACAGAATGCTTGAGGTTTGAAGCAGTTGATAAGAACCTTGGTCAAGTGCCATATCTGTAGGGCAGATGATTTTGGCTCATGGACAGGCACCTGGATGTTAGCATAGGGTGGAAGATGAATGCTGCTGGTCGTTGTTGTATAGCAGGGTCCCAACTCTGGAGATGTTTTGTTTGTTTTGATTGTTTTGATTCTTGGTTGGTTTAATTGTTTTGTCTGTTTGGGTTGATGTTTGTTTGTTTGTTTGTTTTCATCAAGATTGTGCACTTCAAAGTTAACCTTTTTCCTTGCAGCTGGCTATAGGTTGTGTTGGCAAAGGGACATACTGACTTCTAGGGACAGGGAGACAGTTGCTCACTTGTAGCAGGGCCTGCGTAGAAGCTGGTCACACGACTGAAGACATTCTCTGCTCTGGACTGTGTTACTCAAAGCACACTGATAACCTGTTCTTGCACTTTCCATAGTGGGTTAATGCTTTTTCAAAGCTTGGCCTGTAGATGTGTGTTTTGTTGGCGGCTGTTGTTAAGCAGCCTTGTAAACTAACTTGGAATCCATTCACGGGCCTCTGGGGAAAGGCAGTGTAAAAACATATTAGTTTGAAATGAGACTCCTCCTCACTGTGCTTCTGCAGCTCCTGCTCTGAGGTTTACTTCTAAGGTCTAGTCTACGACTTATTTGAATATTTAATTTTTAATGCAAACCCATGGAGAAAACAGTCTTAGCTGAGGCTTCAGGGGGAAAAAAACAAGCAGCAATCTTTAATGGAATAGTATTTGATAGAGTAAACTTCTCAAATAAAAATTAGGAATTCCTTTTTCTATGAATCTATTTGCAAAATGGTGCTCTTTTCTCTAAGCTGATAGAGAAGAACAGAAAAAGAAATATATATATTTTATATATATTATATATATAACATGGATATTTTTTTTCAGTGTTTTCACTGCTTAGTGCTATGAGAATATTGTTTGGTCTCCTCTTCTTCATACTTTGAAAACAAACTGGAGTGAGAAGGGTGCACGCTTTTATTCTTCTTATGTCATTGTGATGTGAAAATGGCATGTAAAGCTGGTCAGCTTCTTTTCAGTGTTCTGGCTTAATTTGTATTTGATGTGCTTTGGAAGAACAGATGAATAGCAGACTCCTAGAAGTTGTTAGCTCCCAGCCCGCCAGTGTATTGTCAGCTAAGGACTGGTAAACTTTCAGGAAAAAAGAGAAGCAGTAAAAAAACAGGATTTAAGGCTGAACCTCTGTGCATAGCACCATACTTGTTAACTTTGTTTACTGGGATTTTGCGTGCAAGTGTGTGAGATAATTGACTGGAGTGACAATCTGGCTGAGTGGTCTGGTTTTGTGTCTCAGCCGCATAAAACATCAGAACAAACTGAAAACCCAAAACTGAATTGGGTAACTGCAGTCACACATATTTACTAATTCTCTGGAGATGCGTTATCCTTCTTGACCTTTCTTTCCTTAATTTATAAAAATTAATGTATAAAAATATGCCATTTTTTTCTGTGTAAAGCTGATAAAAGCTAGTTTCCTAGAATAATAATTAAAAAATAATTTCTATAAATATGAAAAATAAACTTCATGTAGCCTGTCAATACTAGATATTGACACTTTTTTTGAGGGAGATAGAATATCTAATGCTTCATGATGCATGTATTCTGTGTGAAGTTGTTTTAAAGGCAGTGTCTCTGAGTAGCATAAGTAACTTAAGGTTTTGTGTCACTTAACAGTTGTCAAATCATCTTAAATTTATCTTGTGGTGGGATTTTGGTATGTTTTATTTGGCTTCCTTAAACATCAGTGATATCAGATCTCTTGCCTTACGGGCTAGTGAGCTGTCCACGTGCAATTGTGTAGCCTTTCCTTGAATAAAGGAGTTTGACTGAATCTAAACTTCCTTTTCTGCTTTTCTTTGCTGTGTTTTTAGTTGATCTATTTTAGTCACTTCTGATTCCATGAAATAGAGGAGGCCTTCCAGCTATGAAGAATAAAATGGGTGATTTCCCATTTGGACAGTACTAGTGCTTGTGGAAGGGTGTGTTGTCTGTTGTGTTTTTTAACCTAAGCTTTACCTGGCCACAATCATAGTATTTCAAACGACAATTGCTTTTTGCACTTTTTTTTTTATTCTGTGGCTCATCAGAGCTGATACCATTTTTGTAACAGAGGTAAGCAATTGTGAAATTTGACCTCTTGTCTGTTTTTTTAATCTCATTACCGAATGTGTACTTGTTGGCATCTTTCTCTCCTCTCTCCACCCCCCAAGACAGCCAATGAATTTGAAAGCTTTTTTTGTTTTAATATCAATATTCAGAAGTGTGTTATCTCATCTTGTTGTGCTGTCCAGTAAAGAAATGCCTTAGTATGATGCTGACTGCTGAGTCACTGAGGTTATCACTAGAATTGGTAAATGGGCTGTGTTTGGAAAGTATTCATGTACTGAAAATAAATCACTGGTGTTACAGTTTTTCTTGAAGGTATATGTCAGGCCTGGTCATAAAGGAATGTTAGTAAACTCTTTCTCCATAGTGCTTGCATTGTTCTCAGCATCACTCTCCTTTAAATGTGTCAATAATATACTTTAAAAATAAATGTGTTCGGTGTTATATATAAACGGGAAATGCAGGCCTATGCTGTCCTATTAGGATAGTTGATAAGCACACAAAAAACAGAGTACGCTCCGTTTATAGTGAATTGAATGTTGCTGCAAGAGAAGTGGTCAGATAGAGGCCCTCTTACAAATAAAGTGTATCCATTTGTTGTGAATATTCTGAAGAGTCCATTATAATTGATGTCCAGCTTTCTAAGCATAGCCCTCATCTGAATATCTCATCTTTGGGAGTGACACCTGTGATGTGCTTACTTTGCTTGCATAGCTTCATGTTAAGCCATGTGCAAGGTAAATGTGGGCTCAGTGGTTTTAAATAGGAATGTTTCCTCTCCTCTCATGCCTGTCACTGCTACATTATTAATGTTAAAAGTTGGACATCAATGCAATAACTGTTGGATCCATAGGTACACTAGGAGATTTTGAGAATGGCTTTAAAAATACCTATTTGAAGAGGAGGTCTGCATTGTGCATTCATAATGTATGGGTACTTTTTAGCATAGAAGTAGTTTGTAAACTTTTTCATCTGCTTCAAAGGGTTTTGTGCTGCCAAAGCTACACTGCTTCCGCAACAAAAGCATGTTCAGGTGTGTTATTTGACCTTTGAGTAGAAATAGAGCTTCTTGTTAATCTTAAAATATGATAGTGTTGCTACTGCAGGTCCCCTTTTTGAGTCAGGAACTATGGTGGGAGAAAGGGGTAGAGAGATCAAAACTGCTCTTGTCTTGTCTGGAAATATTCGGTGTAATTGGCCAGAGCATCAGCCTCTAGGCCTTGTCCAGGTCTACTGTAGCAGAAAAGCATCTGCAGGAATTTGGAGGGTTTGACCTGATAGACAGACATAAACTAATGGGGCACAGTCATACATGGGGATTTTATCATTGTGGTGGGCAATAATCTTAAATTGTCAAGATAGTAATATAGTTCCTCTAGGTCATGTGGTAATCCATATATGTCAGTAGTTTATACCTTTCTGGAAATGCTTACAAGACTGTTAATTGTGGATGTATTCTGTGCTATGCATCCAAATTGGATTTTCTGTTGTTCCAGTGAAACCCCTTGCTGCAAGGTCAGACAAATCAAATTGAGTTTAAAATGAGCTGGCTGAACCTTTCAGACAGCTTGAAACCTTAGACAGTTGCATCTGTGTCTATGGATAGCAGAAATCTAGTTTTGTCTGTATCTCCTCCAGCTCTGAAGCCGCATTTTTGGGCTAAGGCCCAAAGTCTAATTTCACAGAATAACGAAGTGGAAATGGTTGAGGTTGGAAGAGACCTCTGGAGCTGCTCTGGTCCACTCCCCCTGCACAAGCAGGGCCACCTGGAGCTGAGAACATTGCTCAGAACCATGCACAGGTGGCTTTTGAGTACCTCCAAGGATAAAGAGTCTACAACCTCTCTGGGCAACCTGTGCCAGTGCTTGGTCACTCTCACAGTGAAAAAGTGTTCCATGATGTTCAGAGGTCATTTCCTGTCTTGTTAGCTTGTGCCCATTCCTTCCTGTCCTCCCACTGGGCACCACTGAGAAGAGCCTGGCTCAGTTGTCTTTGCACCCTCTCTTCAGGTATTTATATAGATTGATGAGATTTGTCCTGAGCCTTTTCTTCTCTAGCTTGAACAATCCTCAGACATCCAAAGAGTACTTAAAGGGGCAGGCCAGTACAGTGTCTAACTGTGTTAGACAGTTTCAGGGAACCATGTGTCAAAGATCAGCTGATAATATAAGGTCAGTGCTTTTTTTACCGTTGTCTTTGCTCCCACATGCAGTTAATTGAAACTAAAAAGTGATTTGTCACTCTAGGCTGTCAGATCCTGTTTCAGCTTGGGGTGGGGAGAACCCTTGGTGTTCCTTAGACTTTCATCAAATCTATGGTCTAGTTTTCTTCTAGCAGCCAGTGGGTTTTATTGAAAAAGTTTGTAAAAGAGCTTCTTAGAAGTTTAATCTGGGTCTCTTCTTCCTCTGAACGGTAGATGCTACTGGATTGCAAATTGGGGAGTAATAAATAGAAGACTTATCATATAGCCTTGCTACAGAGTTCTTGCAAAAAATTTAGAAAAACCCCAAAAAACCTCAACAACAGTAGAAAGCTCCCATCAGATAAGGGCAGAAGTGTTTGAGATCATTCATAAGGAGAGAAGATCTGTTCCACTGAATTAGAATATTTGGATTTTCTAGTCATTCTGCATTGTATTTCCATACTCCAAATCATATTTATCTGTCTACCCTAACTGCTGGACAAACGTCCACATGACATACTCTAATTTCAGGAAATGTCTCATCAGCTTACCCAGGGCCTGGCTGATGTCTGCTGACTGTTGCCTGCTTAGGAGTAAGGACAAAGACAGTGTCTCAGAGGAATATTGACCCTAAGAAAAGACAGATCTTCTTAATGCTGCAAGTCCTTCTGAAAACTGAAGTAGAAATGAGATTTTTGCATTTGCATCTGATTTTGAAGTCTGATTCTTTAATATCGAAGAGCCTGTTCTGGGCTACAGCAAGTAGCTGTAGAATGCTTTCCAAGGTGGATTTCATTTGGAGATCACAACTCCAGCACTGCATTGTAAAACTCGCTGTCAATTTCTAGCCTATGTAACATTTTTCGCTTTTAACTAATTTGGTTAGCATCCAAAATGAAATAAAAACTATCAGTTGAGACATCTGAGGTTTTCAGAAATGCAGAACAACTGTAAAACATGCATGTTTGTTTTGAATTGCTTGTAAAAAAAACCACCCAGCATGTCAGTTATTCTTCATGAATAATTAACAAGATTTCCAATGTGGAACTTGTAGAACAGACAACCAGCTTCAGAAGTGTTAATTTACTTAATAGGAAGCTGTTTTCTCTCTGAGTCAACTGAGTCAAGTTGTATAGCAGCCCTAGTAAACCAGTAAGAGCCAACAAAAACATGGCAAAAACATGACAGTTGCTTCAAAAGAGAAAACATTACATGCATTCACTGTAATCCAGCTGGGAAGAAGTGTGGGGAAGAGAATACAAAGGGGCTGATCAAAGTTATCAGTGGTGTATATACTGAAAAATGCTTAAGGGAAGTAGTTAGAACAAAACTGCCTTAAGATCTGTTTTCAAAACAGTCCTTAAGAACAAAAAGGAAATGTTTCCTGTATGCATTCTTAAGAACCCTTACATCTTAAAGTCTGGTCTCTGTTTGTGAGACTAGCAAACTTCAAAGATGTCCAGAGTCTCTCAAAGGGAAAAGACAAAAAGTCCCTACCTGGTGTGAAAACATGCAGCAATGTACTGTTCTGGGTTTTTTTGCATCACTAAAACATACAGGCTTTGATGAGACCTTTTGTTTGAGTAAGGTTACTTGTGGCATACACCTCTGAGAACGTGGATGCCTAATCTCACTAGGGCAGCAAAATATCTTTTGGGGTGTGGTTTTTTTCTGGTAATCTTGTAGTTCTGCAACTTGAAACATGCTTCCCAAACGTGTACATCACTGATGTCATTGAGTCCCAGCTTGTTATGTTATTACTACTGGCAAGTGTGAATATCAGCCATATTTAATTTCAACTTTACTCAGAAGAGAAACAATACTTCGCAAGAAATGACAAAATTGGAAGGCCTTTTCTTTGAACTCCTGATAGTTGACTAATCGGTATTGCAGTACTGGAACAAAAGTAGGGACAGAATGTGCTCTGGAAACTGGCAAATTCTGTAGCTCTCAAACCTAAGTATACTTCATGAGATTTATCCGTTTACAGTTAAGTCTAAGTAAAATGTAAAGAACAAATACTTTTGAGAGGAAGACTTGGAATTGCCATCGAGTCTCACTTTAGAAACAAACCAGAAAATGCTCTGTTAACTCTTGATCTGTGCAGAATCACTTTGAAGAAAAGAGCTTCTCTGATAGAAAAGCTTAAGCCCAAGCTTTTAAACCATCTTTCTAATTTGCACTCAGAAATTAAGTTGTTGAAGTTTCTTGTGCTCTTAGACAGGTTCCTGGCTCAGAACTGTGACATTCTCCATTGGTTAAAACTGTAGTGCTTCATTAGCCTATGAATAAACAGACTTTGACATAGCCAAATGTGGAAACAGGAGAGGGGAAGGAGGGCAGCAAGGTCCATGTTGAGGAGGAAGTGTTAGTGTCTTAGGAGAGAAAGGTGGGAGGTGAACAGTCTTTGTCCCTAGCATGTGGATAATTCAGAAACTGTTATTCCAGGCAGTCTTAAATGATGAATTTTTGTATTAGACATGCATGCTGGAAGAAGGGTGCTGAGTGCTCTCAGCATCTCCAGCTTTTCTCTTGAAAAACAGTTCTCTTACTGCCTAGATGTCTGTCTGTGTTGACGTGATCCTGCCAAAGTATGAATTTCTTCTAGGTGGACTGTAGCTTGGTTCCTGCTTCTAGCAGTGCTTCTGCTGTATTTGTTTTATGATCATATCTGGTCCTTTCCTTCATTAGAAGAATATTATGGTGATATATAAATATATCTACATAAAAATATGTATTTTATTTTACTAATAAATCAAATATGGGGAAATACTTTAACTCTGTAGTCGGAAGAATGAAATGCAGCCTTTCCAAATCTGCCCTGCTAAACTCCTCCTCTTGAACTTTTGAGGTGAATGTTCGTCGTTACTGACTAACAATGAACCGTTGTGTTCATCTGGGGAATGACTGAGGCAGAGTCATATGACTTGATTTACAAAGTCTTTGATTTCTTCTATAGACTTTGGGTTGGGATGTAAGAGAATAGATTCCCAGGACTTTAAATTGGTATGTAGGGGGTTTGTGTGTATGCGGGTCTTTCAACCTTTGTACAAAAAGAAACTTTATCGGTGATGTTTTCTGTGTGTGGATTGGAAAGAAAGCCAAATGTTATGTCAGCCTTCTGAGTGTTCTTATTCTTTTGAATTTGACGATCTCAGTAAGATGTGGTACTGTGATGCTATAGCTATAGAGTCAGCCAGGCAGACTTTGGAGATAAAGACTAATGCTGTCTTGTGATACAGTAAATAACCCTTTGCCTAGCACCACTGAGCTCAGCTTACCTCCTTGATTAACTGATCACATCTTGTGTTGCATTTCAGTACTTGCATGAGCGGTAGTTCAAGTCAGTGGCAAGGCCTATCTAACTCTGTTTTTAGATCTAATAGGTCTCTGAATCCAGGTAACTGCCAAGCTTATAGCATGGAGAGAGGGGAAAAACTAAGCAAGAAACAATGGTTGAAATAAAGCATGACCTATTTTGGATCAGTCCTCAGTACCCCAGGGTGAGCCAAGGCTATGATGAAGTTTACAAGAGCTAGTTTACTCCAGCAAATGAGGAATTATGATGCAAGACTTTAACATACGTTTAAGATAACAGATGTTTGTCACAAGTTCCTTGTGGTTGGTGGTGATCAGCAGGAGGGCTCCATGTGGAAAGGCCGATGTGTAAACAGATCAGAACTCCAAAAGTTTTGTATAAAATATTTACATGCTTTAGGGCTTTACGAATCTAGGGATGTGTTCATGAAATTGAGTGCATCTGTTTTGGAACACTTTGTTGTTGTTTTAATATGAGCTGTCACACAGTTTTTTGATGTGCCATAGCAGTATTCGTAAATCACTCATTCCTTTATCTACTGCCTCAAATACCTGAGGCATGCTTGCAAAGAAACATTCTGAAACTAGAACTGCTCCTGCTTTTTGGGGGTGGAGGAGGGGGGGAGAGTTAAGAGGAAAGCAGGATTATACATATTCATATCATATACTAATGTGTGCTTAGTGGGAGTTAAGTCCCATGAGGTAAAAATTAATTCTTTTTGAAAATTTATTTTCTTTCTGGAAAACATCCTGTATTGAAGCTCAAGTATGGTTAAAACTGTGAGAACTTTCAGCTGAGTTCTTTATGAGAGCAACTGTTTTCAGTTTTCACTTCAGTAGCAGCTTAAGCAACAATTCAGTACTACTCCAGGTAGCAGAAAATCTGAAAGCATGTTTCATAGAAATGTCTGTTAGAATAGGCATACAGTACATATGAAACTCTGCATTACACCTGTGATTTGCACTGTTAGCCTCAGGTTTTTTGGTAGGGGTTTTCATTTGGTATGAAAGTTAGAGAAGAAGGGAGACAGAATTCTCGCTTTGGATCCCCAGTGCTTCCTATGAGTGGTTTTCTGTAGTGCAATGTGTTACAACACATTGTAGGTTCTGTCTTTCAGGATAGTATGTCTTAGTGGAATAGCTGACCCTGGAAACTATCAGTTTCATATGAATAGATGTAGGGGGAAAGAAGTGAGAGGTTTGATTGGCCTTTACTTCATTACAGAAAGCATCAGGAGATTTGCAGAGAAAAATGTCAGTTCTACTATAGCAGCATTTTTCTAATTCCTTAGTTACAAGTTAATTTCCAGCCAGGTGTTAGACTAGCCCTTAGCCTCCTACTGAAAACTTGCACCTCGTGTCTGTGCTTTGTGGCAAATGTCCCATAAGCAATGGTGTTATCGGGAGAATGGAATTTCTGTGGCAGTTGGACAAAGCCATTCATTTTGAAAACCAAAACCTCCCTTCTGAGTCGTCAGAGACATTGGTGAGGCGGTGTCAGAGGCAGCTCTCCTGCGCTCAGCTTACTGTAGAGCAGAACTGGTACGGGGTGTTCTGACAGTCTGGCAGAGTCTGGCTTCAGATCCCCTCGTGGTTGCTGTGTGAAAGAGGAGGTTCTTCCTTCCAGCCCAGCTCTGAAGCCTGCGTGTTTTTTGGGCAGTCGTTAGGAACACTGAAGTTGAGTGCTTGAAAGTAAAATTCAACTAAATTGCACTGCAGTGCTGTGAAGTCTGTCTTTTCTCTATCTCGGTACAGAAGAAATAAGAGCTAAGGTATGCTGTCTTTTAATTTACTATTTTAATGTTAAAGGCAGGTAACACTACATATTCTTGAAGTGTCTGTGTTTGTTCTGTGCCTTGCTTGCTGTGTTTGTTTTAGTGTTTACTTGCAGCTGCAATAGCATGTCGCTGAGGTGATCTCTTACTCTCTTGGCATAAAGTGGTGTGATCCTTTTCTACCCCACAAAAGTGCCACTGTTGTTGGGCATTAATTTAAATTAAAAACATCCAGCACCAAACAAAGCAAGTATTTTGTGTATCGTACTAAGATGTCTTCAGGAGGGACAGAGAAGCCTTGGTTACAGGCTATGCTGATATAGTTCAAGGCTTCCAGTTTTAAAAAAGAAAAAAGAAGGGGGAAAAAAAGAAAGAAAAAGTAGTGTTTAGGCCATGTTACTTTTCTCCCACCTACCTAATGGAAGTTGAGGGTACAGAAAGGAATGGGGCTGGTGTCTGTTACACACAGATAAGCTTTTTGACATTCTGGAATGGGCACATGAGCTTTCTGCCAGTAATACACAGTAAAGGAGTTAACTTTTAAACCATGTACTTGTTCTTAGCTGGATTTCTAATCGTGTGGAAAGACAGTAAGAGTGTCTGCAATTAGTTTGTTGCTTTCCTTTAACAAAAAAAAATAGGTCGAACTGTTAAAATAACTCAGTACAACTATTTAAATTCAGAATTTTGTGCTTAGAGTCTGAAGGACTCAAATGTTACAGAAAGCTGTTGGAATCAGATTTCCATTCAGTTAAACCAAAAGTGAAACTGGTTACCAGAACTCTGATATCAAGTCTTTTCAGCTGGAGAAGTATGTTTTTAAAAAACAAATCGTTGCAGTGACCTAGAAACACTGACACAGAACCACCAAGACTTCAGTGTCAGGTTATAGCTGTGCCTATAGCTCTTAAGGATAATGATGGAGTGGTTGTTTACTTCTGAGACAAAGCTAGATGGTTTCCATCAGCAATAGTAAATCTGAAGGTTGACTATAATATTATTCTCTTTAGAGATGGAAACAAGACTCAACTGTCATTGTCTGACAGTGCAAGCACAAGCCCAATTTCATTGATAACTATTTGCAGATTAGCTCCTGACAAGGGTAAGGTAGGAGGCCTGACCGTTGAACATTGGGAACTCAGCTGGCCTCATGCTAGGCTCACTGGAGCACTCTGTGCCACTGTCTCTGTGAAGCTCAGTGGAAAGCTTATACTGCTGGTGGTGGTGCTGGCGTTGTGGGCACCACTGATGGGGATCAAAAAGATAGCAGCCGTTCCATAGTTGGAAAATGAGGAGCTAGACCCAGTACAGTGTGAATTGCCATCTGTCTCTCAGTTTGAACACCACTACTAAAGGTACCATGCCTGTATTACACGCTGTGCCTTACACAGGCTGCCAATAAAATGACTCTTTCAATAATTCCTCAGTATGCTCAGACTGGATTTCCAGAGCTTTGTATAAACAGATATCTGCATCACTTTGGTGTGGTATTTACTACATTATATAAAGATTTGTATCACCGTGTTAAATGGGTGACACTCAGCTAATGCAACTTTACAAAATCAGGTGATATTTCACTGAAAAATGTTGGTTTCTCTGTGTCCAGTTTAATAGACTGAAATGCTTCTCAACATCATTGTTTTATGCTCGTCTTCCTGCTTATTACATGAATCCTAAAGTTTTTGTGTTAATAACAATTTTTAAAACTAGTCTGGAGGTTCCTTCTGTAGTCTTGCAGTTGTTTTTGTGTTGGGACACTGAAGAAAGACACGATGGGAAAGAAGGAACTTTTGCAAAAGGAGTAAAGCTGAAATGTCATCTCCAAAAATGGTGGTGGAGTAGGGAAGAGAGTGGACTAACTCACCTCAGAACTTATTGATTGGCCAAGCCTTGTCAATGAGAAATAGAGTATGGCAAAATTATGCATAATGGGAGTCTGCTTCTTACGTTTTGGGAAAACCTGTCACTCATCTGGTCAACTATGTTGTTCAATAAAATATGCTTTAAAAACAGTACTAATCTGCCTGTGGTATTTATTGTTAAGCTTGTAAGAGAGTGTGTGGTCCTGGGAAAACAAAACAAAACTAAAAAACCCAACAACATAAAAAACAAACAAACATAAATCCTCGTACTCCCTTTACAATCATTTTACTGCAAGTAGGTTTTAGGAGGTGTGTCTCATCACCTTGTCTTTTATGATTGACAAAGTGGTGGTATCTCTTAAAGCTGCTTTTTGTTAAAAAAACCTGCTTATTTCAAACAAGGTTCTTTGTCCTGTATTTTTAAGTAGAGTTTAGAGTTCATGAAGGTTGTCTTAGCTGTATTTCTGCAGCATAGCTTTTTTACAAGTGAAATCACTTAAGTAATGGTAGTAGAAACTTTTTTTATTTATTTTTTCATTCTCACATTGACACTGTGGAACTGTTTTGGTGCTTAAGAATGTAGTGTATTTACAGACAGTATTTCCTGAACATGACCTTCAAGGAATGACTAGTGTAGAGGTGCCAGGATGTAAAGGTTGGTAGAGCCACCTCTGGGCTCATTGAATGTGTATGTCCATCCCACAAGCTCAGTACTGTTGTCAAAAGTTTTTATTACACATTTCATCTCAAACCACCAAAAACTGAATTAAGGTTTCTTTAAAACCAGGTTTTATTCAGTTACGAATGAACATCCCAAAGATTACAAGCAACAAACTTAAATGGGTTTTCTTTTTTCTTTAGCCTCTGGCTAGGGTTGTGTTCCTTATGTGACAGATGACAAGGTGTTTTTGGTTTTGTTTGTTTGTTTGTTTTGTTACTTATTAGTAGTGTGACTAGTTAGTGCTTGGCAAGTAAGAAGCCTAGAAGTACACAGAAAAGTGAACCTCACTGTAAAGCTGGCAGTTTATTTTCCAAAAGGGAATTTATTTGTAGTATACCTTCTGCAATTCTGAATAGCTCTACATTCTGATAGGGCAGAGGAACCTTAAAGTCAAGAACATACTTTTTTGGAGGAGGCATAGTGTCTGAAGTGTATCTGTTGTTGCTTGTTTAGTCACACAACTGTGCTTTTTAAAGGTGCAAAAAAAGTCCATTTGGGTATTTAAATTATTTCAATTTTCCTTCAATTTGCTGTAAGTTTTAGATAAATGTTTAAATCACTCAAATCACTTATCAAACCAAAGCATTAGAGCATAATGGCATCTAATTCAATCCTGCAAAAACAATATTATTGCAAATACCATTTTACTAGCTGTTTTACTTTGCTGTTTCATAAGTGAAAAGTACCATTTTATTTTCAGTCCTCTATCCTCCCTGTCTCAGGAGAGTAAAATACTGATGCTGTTTCTCTAGGTGGGTGGTTCCTTAACTGTTTGATAACATACCAAATGTATTAAGCAGAAACTGCTTAATAACAGATCTTTTGCACTGGCATGTCTGATTTGTATGAAACATTGCAGTAATTGGCTTCATTGGTACTGTCAGAGTGAACTTTAAATGAAAGTGACAGTAACTAGTCCAGACTTTTTTCATTTTGTTCAGGGTAAAACTATTAAACAGCAAGTGACTTACTGGTTTTTCTGCTTTCAATTAGTAACCCAATTTTATACTCTTTTAATTATCATTTAATTGGATTCCCCCCTTACACTCAGAGCCTGGCAGCCAAACCAGTTGATTTAGTATTTGGCACAACCGAGGGGGTGAAAATTTCTTCTATAAATCTTTATCTAGAGGATATGTTTCTGCCAGCATAGGAGCTCTTCTCTGGAAGTGGCAAATCTCCTTTAATAACTGTTTTCTAGCCTCCTTTGTGCCCAGCTCTGAATTCATTATTTGAGTAGTGGTTGTAACTGAGGGGGCTGAAGCCTCCAAAGTAAAGCTTTAATGTAAACTGTAACTAGATAGGACATACGAACAGTTCTTAAATTAGATTCAAAAAGTTAATGTTGGTATATGTGTGAGTTGTCCCTGTAACTGTTCCAAGAGATTAATTGTCATGTCCTTGCATGTTCTTAGTGGGAATTAGTGTTGTAAACTGACCTGTGAAAGTAAACTGGAGGACGAGGCAGGGGTTGGGGATGCTTTTAAAAATGGACTTAAAGAGAGAAAGGAAAAGACTCGATGGTTTAGGGACTGAAGGAGAGGTAGCACATTGAAGCCTTGCTAGGCTAGGAGAAGTGGTCTTTCCTGAGCCTTCAGCTACAGCCTTCTTCCCTCTGCTGGCAGACAGAGGAGGCAGGAATGCACCAGCAAAAAAAAAAAAACCAAAGGGGAAGTAGGAAGGACATGTTGCTCTTCCATTACTTGTCCTGAACGCAAAACATGGATAACATCATCCTCTCTGGAGCCAATTGCATGTGTGGGTTTAAAAAAAAGTCCACCATCTGTTGGCTGGGCTTCTCTTTTTGTCAACTTCTGGTTCCTCTGTAAACTGTTTTGGGAATGCAGAGGGAGGGCTGTTTGTATTGACTTTAAATCAGTATCAGAGGAGTTTTTATTTGAACCTCCTTCTGTAATCCTCAGGGTTAAATGTTTTCAGCTCATAGTTCAGTTGCAGTTATTTGTAGCTGGCATTCACATTTGCTCTGTAATTCAATTTAGATGATGCTGCTTGGCCTAAATTGGAGCCGACTAGTAGAAGGAGCTTGGTCCGTGTAGAAACCGATCACTAACTCCATAGTTCAGGTCATCTAAGTAGAGCTGTAAACATTTCCCCTCAGTTTTAAGGTATAGTTCTCTAACTCAAATTCATTTATGGAATTGTGATTGATACTGTCAGATCTTATTTGTCAGATTTCTCAACTACTAAAAATGCTGACTAACAACCTTATTGTCATCACAGAAATACTGTAATATTCTGGTTAATCCATATATTTTCAGTTTCAGCTGTTTGCTAGTTATTTATTTATTAGAGTCTATTTTCTGAATAGCTTCCAGCTACACATTCTTCGGAGAGATGAGATTTTATTCATACATGTATCTACTTATAGGTGAGGAATTTGAAACTGGAGCATGAGCAGGAGAAAAACAAGATCTTGTCAGAAGCATTAGAGACACTTGCTACTGAACACCATGAGCTAGAGCAGTCGCTGGTGAAGGGATCTCCACCTCTCAGCATCCTCAGTGAAGAGCAGTTCTATGATGCTGTTTCAGGTAAGTAACCATGTCCAGAATGTGATTGCGTAGCCAGCTTGTGTGTAGTGAATGTGTTGGGGGTGGGGGAGGAGGGTGACAGCAGTCTCACTTTCAGTGAAATCTCTGCCTTTTTAATGTGGACCTAATTTTAGGAAAATGCTGTATGTGCGTTATGAGCAGGGCTCTAAAAATTTGCCATATTTCATCTGTAGAATTGTGTTGTTTCACCTTAGCATGAAAAAAGGTTGCAAAACTACAGGACAGTAATGACGGGTCTGATTGCTTGGGTGTCTATGTCCTTTTTTTAAATCGCAAAACTTAAGGCTCCTATTTTGGGAGCCATCTTTTAGCCTTCTGACTTACTTTGTCTATGGTGGTGTATGCTGTTTCCTTTGTCCATAAAATCCCTAGTTTTGAGGGATAATGAGGCTAAGAAAGGCTTGTTTCATTTCAGTTTTGTATACTCGAAGTGTTAGAGGTGGAAGAAAAGGATGAATCAAAATCCTGTGTGTGTTTCTGAAATGTCTTTTCTTTCGCTATCTGCTCTTCAGTGTAGTATCTTCGATATTTTCATATGCAGAGCATGCAAACAGTGATTTTGGAAGATTCTGAACTTCCTAAGACACTTACAACATGCATTTGTATGGAAAGGCTGTACATAGTGCAGCTCAATAGTGGCTCGAACTGGGTGATCCCAGAGCACAGAGCTGTCTGTAACTATGGAGGATTTGGAAGAGCTAATCTGACTGTAGCAGATAATGAGGTTGTGATGGCAAACTTCACAAGCAAGTATAGGGTTACTTTTTCTGTGAGTGAACTGTCTGATGCTTGACAGATGAGAAGAGGGGTATTTCCAGACTCCTTGATAGGTGTTCTGCAGTGGGAAACTTAAGGAGGGAAAAAAACAGGCAAAGTGGAGTCTATGCACAGGAACACAGGGAATCAACAGCAGACTTCAAGGAGGAGAAGAGACTAAGGAACACTAGAAACAAGTTCTTCAACCAGAACCAAAAGAACAATTCTGCTGAAAGACCTCAGGCTCTTTTGATTGTCAACAAGGCAGAGAATAGTTCTTTATCTGATGCTACTGGAATGTAGTCTCTCCAGCCAGGCTTGCTTTGTGTATATGAGAGAATATTCAGCTTTAAAGAGATGTTATTCTATACACCTCATAACTCACCCAGTCTCTAAATTTTGTTGAATGGAAATGTCCAAAGCCACCTCCATAGTTGTCAGAGGTGGTGGCTTTGTCCTTGGAAGCTATGAACAAATCTCATCGAGTGGATTTGTAAAACTGTGAAACTCATTGAGTGTGTGTATATACACACATATATATGTAAAAATCATATACGTCATTTCTCTCTCCTTCAGGAAAGGTTGCTTGACATAATTCGTCTTAATTGCATTTTAAATAATTTTCTGGGGCAGAATAACTTTCTTGACTGTCTATCAATTTCATCAGACTGATGTTAGATTCACTTGGTGTTTCGCATTTAGTGCCTGGCAGAGATTAGGGTCCTCTTTGTCTCTAAAGGCAGAGATGGCTAGAAAAAGGGAATTGTGACATTTTCCTGACTGCTGGATGCATGTTATCACTTTCACCATAAGCACAAAATCAATTAGTCTTTTGTTGGTGTGGTTTGAGGTGAGTTTTTTTACTAATCACTGGGATCCTGGTAAAGCTTCGTAACCTTCTTGCTTTTCTGCCATGTCTGTGGAGTCTCAGCTAGAAGGCTTCTTGTCTCTCTATGACAAGAATGCAGTGAGAGCAGAGAATCTGGAGATATTTGACCCTGGCTCAGAGTTTTGGAAAGTGGGTCTTCTTTCTCAGGCTAATGAGATGGGAGATATGATCCTAAATATTTTCATAATAGAGAGCAGTGGGTAGGCCTCATTGTCAGAAGCTAAAAATTTTTGTTTCCGAAGTTTAAATTGCTATGACTTTGTCTTCAAAGCTTTTGCTTAACCTGATTTGCAAACTGATAGCGTTTTATTAAGTTAAATTATATTGACTTTTGACAAATAGCCATATTCATGATTTGCCTTTTTAGGCTGTATACACGAATACACAAATACACGAATGTATTTTATCAGGGTGATATAACAAGTTTAGAATGTCTGTCAGTGGGAAAATGCCACTACTTAGAGTATTTCTTCTATTAGGATGCCATCTTTTTCTACTTACAGTTCTCTGAATTTTTAAATCTCCACTGTAGGAGTGAGTTTAGAAGTGAGAGTGTTGCATAACCAGGCTTGCACTTTGAGCTGAGGAGCTGTTAGTTTTGACTTGACAGGTTGAAAGAAGAAACCACTGCTGCTTTTTGTTTTGTTTTTTAAGAGAATGTTGTCTGCATGTAAGACACTTCTTGTTTACTCTCAAGGAAAGTATCAGTAGTGGGACAATTCAGAGCAACACACGACTTTCAAACAGGTTTTTGAGGAAGAAGTATATTAAAAAGGATGTGTTCATGGCAGCACCAACTTGTCCACGTTTAGTTCACATTGTAGAGGAATCCAGTTGCTCCTGAGTTAAGCTGAATCAGAAGATACAGTCAAGTTGCTGTTGGACACTCAGTCCATGGCAGTAGAGTAAAGCTAATATGAAGAGACCACTACCAGAAATGTGTCTGTTTCAATTGTCAAGTGCTCAGCACCATCTGTTCTGCTTGCAAATCTGCTCCAGCCAAGCCATGCTACCTGCTAATGTTGGCGTAGATTGAATTGGTCACTGTTAAGTCTGTGTTGTGTACTTCTCTCTGTAGAAATTGTGGCCACAGTTACAGAAATACCCTCTTTCTTTTCCAAAACAGGAGTGAGAAAAATATTTGTAATGTGCTAAGATTAGTTCCTGAACTTGAAGTCTATTTTCTGAAGTCTATTCTCATTTTATTTTTAAGTGATATGCTATTGTCACTGCTTTCTGACTGTTGTGGTAACTCCTAAATCCCTGCAATGAGAATGCAGTAGACACCGAACATGAAAGGAAGAACCTACAGGAAGTGAGAGCTACTTTTGCTACCAAAGCATGGTTAAGAACAGCAAAGTTAAGGGTGTTATTAATCTGAATTCTGATAGCAATAGGTCACTTCACAGTGCTTCCTGGTGTGCTGATCCTCTCATCATGGGAGTGGTGGAAACGTGTAATTAAACTTGATATCACACAGTGCTGGAGCTCTCGCTTTCAGGATTGAATGCTTAACATGTGTCAAAGTCTTCTATGTTTCAAGCAGTGTGGGGCAAAGGGGGGTGGCACCGGGTAAGGGAAGAAGTACTAAACAAGTAGAAAAATTTAAAAGGAGCAATGCTATCTCCTAGAGAGCTGGAGAAGTTACTAGCTTTGATTAAGAATACAGACCTGAGGAGCATATGAAATGGAATACAAATGCAGTCTCCATCCACATTGCTGAAAAATGGCTAAGCAGATCAAGAATTAAAGGGTAAAGGTACTTGGCTTTTGCTTTGCAGATAAGATTCCCTGCTCATATTCGAATTGTGCACCCGGATTGGGAAGAGCTTTGATCTGCCTTGGGTTTTCTCTTTAACAGGTTTTATCTGAGAGTTGGGGTTTTTTTCTGCAAACACAACTTCTGTGTGTGTTGAGGGGGTTATTGATAGGTTTACATGGATGAAGTCTTACAATAAAATCGGTAATTTAGATACAGAAATATTTAGAGTACACTAAAGCTAACCTGTCATAGTACAGCTTCAACTGGTATGTACCACTACTGGGTGCTGTGTTTATGAACTACACTCTTAAATGGTACAAGAAGTAGTAGACTGCTTCTGTTGCTTTTGCTCTCTTCCAGTTATCAGATCATGAAGGAATAAAAAGGGTACAAATAACATGGAAACCTATTGCCCTTCCTTCCATGTTTAGCGTAGTTTGTCAAGTGGCTTTTTTTGAACGTGTACCAAAAATACTTCACAGCCTCTGTGAGAACACTGCTGCCTATGGACTTCTTGCCTTGATTATAGTTAAAAGAATGAATTCAAGTATCTCAGAGGGATGGGAAACACCCAGTCAGAATTCAAACCCAACTGTGCCAGTGGCATTTAACCTTTCTCAGGTGTATTTATTAATCAAATACATTGGCCAAGCTTTTCTGTCTGGATCTGAAGACTTACCAGTTGCTGCAATAGGAGATGGACTCCTTTGAGTTAAGTCTCTGTCATTGCTTTGGCTGTTTCCTCTTGCTCTCCCACCCTTGCAAAATGTAGCTGGTGTTTTACTGTTACTCTTTCAGGTTTCATGAGCTGGAGAGCTTCCTAGTCAGCCTGATCTTGTCTCAAAGATTACTTAAAAATTTTGGCTTGGGGACAGGGACTCTTATTCCTTCTCCCCCCTCCTCAACCCCCCCCCCCCCCAAGTTCAATAGAAAAAAGAAAACCCTCATTTTCTCCTAGTCATCTGTTTGACAGCTGCTCTGTAGAAACTTGTGAATAAAGATCTTTTTTTGCAGTGACGGGGGAGTATGCAAATCTTAATTCAGAAAAGAGTTCGCTGCAAGTGCACAAGGAAAAGCTCCGTTTGAGTTGCCTGTTGATCTGTGTTCACAATGCAGCACTAGGCTTGTTCATTCTGACACCTTAACAAGCTCTCAAGGCTTGTTAAGCTCATTAGGTTAAAGGAGGTAGCTGAGGTTTAGGGATTGGAGACTGAGATCTTTGGTGGCAGGAGCTGTTGTAGACATACTTTCTCAATTTCTCAGGAAAATGGGTGAGATGTCTCTAGAGACCAATTTCTTAAAACAGTGTTGTGTTTCAGTCTTCTGCTGTTATTTATTGTATAGCATGCTCTTGTATTAAGTAAGGCACATGCCTTGGAGAAGGCTGGCTGGTCAGTGTCTACACCTCTGAAGAGGTTTGCAGGTGCAGAGCTCAGTCCATCAGAATTGTCTCTCGGCATTATAAGGCCAGCATTACGAAAACTGATCGTGTTTGGTGTTTAAAAATCCTTGTTATATTTAGAAGCATATCCGAGAGCAATTGGCAGTTCTGGTGAAGCTTACCTGTCCTTTCCTTTCTGCTTCTGGAGTCCTAGGTCTGTTGCAGAAACTCAGTTTGAGGGAATTTGTGTGTCATCACTCTCGTCTGAAAGCAAGACAGTCCCTGATGGTACGGGAGACAAAAGGACCTTACATGAGGCAGACTTTGCTTAATGTTACTGGGTTTGTTTCATGCTTTTCTTGTCATGAATTCTGTTGGCATGGTTGAGTAGCTCTTTCAAAAGAGAGGTGGAATACATACCTTGAAGGGATTTGTAGTCTGTCATGTGGGGATACTGAGGACCAAGTTGTGTTACACTGCTAGAGTGTCTCTTCCTCTGTGATACTTGGATATACAGGAAAATGGTGTTTTCCTGACTGCCTGGACTTATGATCTCTGAAGAAATCTGTATTTTTATGTAAGAGACTTGTCCGCAAGTAAAAATGCTTCTTCTTATCCTACTTGTTATATATAGTACCCACCAAACTAATGCTTTGATATGTTATATCATAATTTGGCACAGAACTAGACTGATAAATTTGGGGAAAATTGTGAGAAGATTCTCTGGAGTGCCAGTCCACTTTTTTTAACATATCCTCAGCACCAGCTGGCGTTCTTTTCATTCCCTAGCAACTGGCTAAATTTTAGTACTGTCTTGATGAGGATAGGGATGGATATTTTAATGAAAGATCTCCTTTATGCTTCTAGATATCTCTCTAGCGAGAATAAAGACATTTTGACACAGCTCATCCATTCATCAGGATTTTGTCCTATTCTTGACCCTTGTGTAATCTGGATGCAGTAGAAAGTCCTCTTGTCACTATTCCCTTCAGCAAAGCAACACATAATTTACATGTTCTGGAAAAGCTGGCATAGTTTTTGAAAGAGAAAACAAGAAAGCACCTGGCAGTAGACAGCTGTGACTGAGATATTCTTTGGGATGGACTGCTACTTCAGCAGGTTTTGATTACTAGTTTTGACTTAGAATGAGTGTGTGAGAGAATGACTAATTTTGCAATTATTTCTCTGGGGTTTTGCAGCCAAGTGCAGTAGCATATGCTGAAAGCAGTACATATTAGGAATGGTGTCTACTACAGTTTGTGTCCACTTTTTTTCAGGAGCAGCGAGGCTTGCATTAAGCTGTTTACTGTTCAGTGTTCTACCTGGTTTCTGCTAAAGGATTTTTTAAATGGGATAGAAATTGATGTCTTGAGCTGTTCTCTTACTTCCTGGAACTTGCAATTGGATAATGCTTTGGCAATCTTGTCAGGTTTGAAAGGAAATATGACACAAAAATACAGCCTTTTGCCAGGATATTCTTACTTTCTGATTTGGGGCAAGATTGTCTCTTCTCCAGAGCTGGACAAGCGCTACCTGACCAAAACACTGGTTAGAAAGAGGATGGTGGTGGTGTTGGGCTTAGTTCTATACGTGACATGGATTGTACTATTAACCTGCCTTCCACAGTACAAAGTTTATTTTGTTTGATTAGTGAGTTTATCATTTAGACTTTGCTGGGATTGTGTAATCTACTGCAGACAGTTGGTGTAACCTACTACAGACGATACCTCCTCCTGTTCTTTGGTACCTCTTCAGTAACCTGGGAAGTGAAAGTTGATAAACAGCACTGAGTGTCTTAAGAACTTAGACTAACTGAAGGAGGAGTCATTACTGGAACGTCGAGGTACCTGTTAGTTAGTTAGGTAAGGTACTGGCATCTATATGGCATTGGCACTTGTTCTAAGCAAGTTCTAGTAGCTTCAGTTAAATAAAAATGTCAGATTTTGGCTCTGTTTGA
Organism: Neopelma chrysocephalum; assembly: GCF_003984885.1. Lineage (NCBI taxonomy): Eukaryota > Metazoa > Chordata > Aves > Passeriformes > Pipridae > Neopelma > Neopelma chrysocephalum. Next base: position 23,796,341 of record NW_020897689.1, read on the forward strand.
TAGCGAATTTTTAATGTACTGTGTTCTTGCTTATTGTGCAGTTTCTTTACATCTAGATGCTGAGCTACAGCGATCTGTGGCAGTACTAGTTACTTACCAAATGGATGCTGTCATCAGGACACAGTAGCCTACTTAGGTTTCAGTTTTTTATGCAGAGGGGAGATCTGTTAGTGACTGAAGTCTAGCACTGGCAGTAGATTCATTAACATGCACCTGCTCTTTTGCAGATTCAGAATCTGAAAAATCTTTAAGTGGGTTTGAAACAACAGCAGCCTACTCGTTAGAGGACAACATGGATTCAAAAGATACAATAACTTCAAGCGTGTCTGAAGAAAAGGTTTGTGGCAGTGGGGAATCGCTGTCTAACGGAATCAAAAAACACAGGTAGGATGTTGTCCCTTCTTGAAGTATTATCATATGCATTGGTGGTGAGTAAAAGACCACAGAAATCTGAAAAGCTAACAGAAAACTTAAAACTTTGTTCAGGATGATTGACAAGTACTTGGTTGTGCTATGATTTTATAAAGAATGTTTTTCCAAGGCTGTTGTGCTCCTTTGCACCTTGTTTTTTTATGATCCATTCTGACCAAGTAAAAAATAAAATATAACATGCTATTTAAAAGTGGACGCACTTGTTTTTTATTAGATCTTATTGAAATCTATGTGGATTTTAATTCCTTCGTGTATCTTTAATGACCTGTACCTCCTATTGCCTCTTTAATTTCCAGTCATTTGATCCTTCTGTTGGTATCAGGAATGAATGAAAAATATTGCTAGCCTGGCATCAGAAACTCAAATGTGAACAAAGGGAGTCTTATTCTAAAAGTCTCATCCATGTTTTATGTGCTTATTTTGTGTTGTCAAATGATCCATTTTTGTTTGTTTCCTTGCCGATAAAGGAGGACAATAGGTCTGGAGTTAATGAGATGTAACAGACACCACTATTCTCCAGTTTCAGTGAAAGGGCAATATAACGTTTGTGCTGCAGATCAAGCCAGACTTCAGCATGTTTCAAAAAGGCTACTTTGGAAGTGTTTTGGATATGCAGAACAATGATGAGAATACCAGATTTCTTTTAAAACAGGAAATTAATGTTTAATTTTACAGAAAAGCAAGACAGGCTTTAATTACTTTAATTTAACTTAAATAGTTAAATTGCAGTAACTGTTGAAGTGTGTGCTAACCATCACAGACGTAATGTTTCAAGGTTCAACCTCTGCGTGTGCCATACTAGGCAAAGACTAAGTCCGATGACAGCTTGGGTGGAGTAATGGGTGGTTTGCGAAGATAACATAAAGCAGCTGACTAAGCGTGTTGCTTTGCACTGTTGTGCTGTTAGCAACGTAATATTTATGGCCTTGGCCAAGTGCCTTTCCTAATTAGAGCAGGAAGTTCAGGAGTGGGGGGAGGGGGAGCAGTAGGTGAATGCAATCTGAATTGCATTCACTGCCTTGGAAACAATGAGGAGAAAAGAAGCAATTCATAATCAACATGAAAATGATGGTACAGGTTGACTTGCATTGTTATTAGGAGTCTTAACAGGAATTGGTCTTCTGTTTACCATAAAAAAGAAGTTGCTTGGCAAGTTTTCATAGTGCTGCACTGTGCTGTCAGAACTGTAGAGAGCAGGTGACTGGAGGAGCGTTTTGAATCTGCTGGTTTTATAAAGAGTAATGAAAAGTAATAAACAAGTACCTCTGTGCAAGTTGTTTCTCTGAGTTGCATGTCTTAGAGAGTATAGAATGTTGCAGTAAAATGAGTGCGTAAATGGGCTGGCTAATAATTTACTGCTAAAGAAAAGGGGAAACTCTTTTGGATCTGTTTTGCATATATATATCAGAATGTATGGTCATATTTTATGGGACTAAAGGGCTATAGAATGTATGGCCATATTTTATGGGACTAAATGGCTGTAGAGCACATTAGAGGTTGAGCTGTAATGTCAGGCTTTTTTACCTGGTACCTTGGTGTCACATTGGAATTTGTCCACAAATATATTGATGCAAACTGTTTCTCCCCAGAGCTCAGATAATTTAAACTTTACCTCCAAGAGAACATTCTCAAGGGGTGGGAGTTGTGTGATGTTTCTAGCCTCGTTTCTGAGGCTGTTGGTGGTAGCGATGTTTGGCCTGGTACAGCATCTGTTTGATGTCACTTCAGAACTGTGTTACCTACCTAGAGCTGTCGGTTCCAGTCTTTGCCTCTTTTTGTTTGGGGAGTGGTTCTAACCATGTGCATGTGGTCATATATGCTTTGTCTGTGATGCCGCCTGTGTCATTTTCAGAGCAGAGACTGTAACTTCTTGATGCTGTGCAAAGTGAGAGATTCAGAATGTTTTGATAGCACTTAATTCCATCCTGGAACCCTTGGATTTGCTTACAGCTCTTTTTTTTTTTACTTCCATTTGTGTTAACCACATGGAAACAAGTCAGTTAGAGAATAGACCAGATTAATTTATTTTGCTTAAAATCTCGATACTTTCCTTTAGTTCCTCAGATGAATAGAAGAGCTGCAGTTGCATTTAGATTGCACATGAGAGTACCTAACAATGTTTAGCCATCAATATAAGTAAGACTATTTCCTATCTTCATCCAATCTCTGCCTCAAATAATATTTGAGTGGTTGAGAATTTTCCATACAGAGGTGGAGGTTGGTTTTTTATTGGGGAGGGGGAATATGTGCTTTGGTTTTGGAAATGTAGGAATGAATCTGTTGGTTCTAAGGAATTGAAAGTGTTGGGAAGTACACATACAGATAGATTAAGCCAGTGCCACATATAATCTGCTGTCTTATTCTGGGGTTTTTTGTTGTTTTTTAATGGAGTTTACATCCTACTAATTGTTCACAGAGTGTTTTGAGAGCAGGCTTAACTTGTGTAAACTTTTTGGGAGAGGATTTGAGAGATAAGAGAATAGTACATTAAATAATCTGGAAGCATTCAAATCACATCTTTTTAAGAGGGAATTTTTTAGTCTGAGCCAGGTTTAAGAAAAAAAACAAACCTGAACCCAACAAAATATAACAACAAAAAACCCACCCCTCAAAGAAGTTCAAGCAAACAGAGAAACCCACAAAAAATCCGTTGCAGAAAAATGTTCTGTAATATGTGCCAACATTTAGCATCTACTTGTCACTGCTGTTTCCCTCTTATTGCTGAGTTTTGTAGTCAGCTTTCCCTTTGATCCTCCCACTAGGGGCCTTTCAGAATGCAAATATATTGGTGTTCAACTTTTTGGGAGCCAGGAGGTTATTTGTTCAGGTTTCCATGAAGAGCAAGCTAAACATGCCTTTTGCACACCTGATGTCTCATTCCCCACAAGATTCCTGTAGTAATTGATCTGCAATATCTAATGCTTTGGACAAGTGTTTTTGTGTAAGTGAATGATCTTAAATACATCTCATCTGTTCTACTGCACAGAAATTCCAACAGATGTTTTTGTCACTTAAAGCTAAAATTAACTTACTGAGTTGTTTTTAAAATTGACATCTGGAAAGAAATTTTTGCATTCACAAACTTTTCCTTTTATCACAGGGAATGTGTCAAGGTTAGTAGGCCTCAAGTCTTGGCTGCCTGTCATTTTTCCACATGTCCTTACTTGTCCCTGGGATCTTTCTTGGTGGCTTAAAACTTTTGTTTCTTTGTTTGTACATGTACGTGTTAGATGGAGGAAAGAACTGACTCCCGTAGCAGGTTTGACTGATATAGGTGACAAATACAGATGAGTGGCTGAAACTGCATGCCATCTTTCAACTAATTGAACAAATTGAACAGAGGGACAGGTTAACTGTAGTGAAAATATAAGTTCTAATATGTAAGGAAAGCAATCCTTGTGTATACTTTAGCAAACTAGAGGTACATGTGTGTGTTTTGCATGCAGAAGGACTTACTTAAACACCAATATCCGCTCTGCTAACTGCCTTCATTAAAAAATACACAGGAAAAACAAGTAAACACTTCTAATGAAGATAAGACTGAATACTTGGTGGACAGTGTCCTCTCCTGGACATTTGTATCAAAGCATTCACAGAGGTGTTTTATACTTAATATTATTCCAGATAATCTGTTTGACAAAATATTTTTGTATGAGTGAAAAATCAGAATAAGGAGTGAGTGATGATATATTTTTCAATTAAAGTAAATCCTCCTACCCTCTCATCCTCTGCATGGAAGCTGAGTAAAACAAGTCAGTGTTGGTCTGTTACCTATGGAGGAGTTCAGACGCACGACTAGGTGTTTGACTGGATGGGGTTGTTGTATTCTAAAGAGCATTTTTTGGTTTTGTTTTTTTCTGAAAACGGAAGCATCAGCCCTGGTAAAGGTGTTTCAGTAGCAGATAAGTATGGGAGGTAACACGGCAAGTAGGGCTACTGAAACAAACAATTTAGACTGAATATATTTTTTCTCTTGGCAGTGTTTCTGTTTATCAGAAAAGTGGGGTTGCAGAAGAAGGGTACAGCCTGTTCACGCTTTCTAAAGATATTGCTTTAGCTGCTTTGAGGGGAGACAAGACCACCTTGGTTAGGAGGGCAACACAATCATTTAGACAAGAGTTATCTAAACTTTAAAACTTTAATAGTTCATGCAGTTTGAGTCAACTCTAGGTAACTTTTATCTATTGATAAGAATGACTATTGATAAGAATTGGAAAAACTGTGATTTTTTTTTTTCCTCATTGGTATTAGCTTTATGATCCAAACACGAATTTTAGTGTTGTTGTGGACAAAGGACTTTAACCAATATTTTTGTCTTTCTATAGGTAAATTGGATTAATAGTTGAGCTGTAAGTAGCAGTAAGAAAACTGAACAAAATCTGTGCCTGATTTCTCATAGAGCTGAGAAATACACACTGTGTTATGCAGGCTAAATGTTGGTCTTAAAAGTATGCTTAAGACTTGTTTCAGGACATGTCAGCCTACTGTAGAACAGGCTGCTATGTTTTCTCTTCTTTAATGATGCTGTTTTTTCTGTTGTTCCTGAGGGCTGATTTTAGTATATGCAATAAATGTCATGGCCCTTCATTGTCAGTATAAAAGTGACTAGCAAAAAAAACCCCAAACCCACCCCACTATTTAATCCTCAGATCAGTTCAGACATAGTGAACTTATTTGTGTACATATTCAGATTTAACTTACATTTTCTCACAAACACAACCAAGCATCTTAATGATGCCATTGTGAAAACACTGTTCAGATAACTGATGTAGATATTCTCTTCGTCTGCTTTTACGTAAAATTAATGGTTCTGGTTTTGGAGAGTTAATGTTTCTGCGCAGGTAAAACAGTTTTAAGTGCTTCAAAGTAGCACTGTCACTCCCCCTTGGTTTTTAATTTAAAAATTGGGAAACTGTTACTTTCAAAAGTGAGTATTTGGGTTTCTTAGTCATAGTTAGTAATGGAAAGTTTTTCTTCTGCTTTTTTTCCCTGTTCCTTTCCACAGAACAAGCTTGCCATCTCCCATGTTCTCCAGAAATGACTTCAGTATCTGGAGTATATTAAGAAAATGCATTGGCATGGTAGGTAATCAGGAAGCTATGATAAAAGATGAGGAATGATGGTTTCATTTGAGGCCCAAATGAAAACTTGTTGAGGAGAAGAGGTTGTTTGGGTTTGGGTTTTTTTGGGTTTTGTTGAGGTTTTTTGTTGGGTTTTTTTTTGGGGGGTGGTGTATTTTTTTCTTTTCTTTTTTTTTTTTTTTGGTTGGTGTTTGTTTTGGTTTGTGTTTTTTTTTTATTTGCTGCTTATGCTTTATTTGCTTTCACAACTCAAGAAGATAAGACTTCGTCAGAGTAATATTCTTTCAGTAAAAGGATTTTCTCTTGACTTAAACCCTTTAAGTATTTTGTGGTAGCAATTTTTTTTTTTACTTTGACTGTGAAAAAAACAAAACAAACCCAAAAAACCAGCTACTTTTATTTTGCTCTTCTCCTTTCCCCTTAGTATCTGAGTCTTCCCCCCTTCCATAGTGTTACTCACCAGATCGTGGCCAAATCAGAGTTGGCTGGTTGGCACCTAATCTCTTCCAGCTAAGGGTGAATTGAGAAGAGTTCTCTCCATTAGATCCTACAGTAGGCTGAAATTACTTGCTGCTTATAAACCTCTGTGAGCCTCTAACCGTAGCTTACAGAAGGGAACATGTGTGTTTAGTCGCTGTTGTTTTCTCCTCCTCCCTTTGGTGTAAGTTAGGAGCAGCACCAAGCAATGGGATGTGGAAATGCTGGGAATGCCTTCATCAGCAGCTCCATGTCTCCTGAGTTGTTATGAAGCATCTGAGGCTTCTCACAGTAGCTTTAGCAGAGAAATGTTATAACCTTAAAATACAAAGAACACATTGAAAGCCTGTCTTGCATAAGGTGCGTGCAGGCAAGAAAATCCATAAAGGTCTTAATTCTGCTTTGCAGGAATTGCTGCACAGAAGTTGCAGTTGTGGGGGGCAGCAGAACTTGTAGTGTCTTGTCCCAAAGTGTCTGCCAAAGCTGTTGGTGCCAGGTGCTGCTGTTATGGTCAGGGACAGTGCTGTTTGATGCACACATGGCAGCGGTCATTCCATATGCTTTTAATTTGCTACTGCAGGCAGCTTAAGCCATTGCTATGTTATGCACTCAGAGGGCGTGCTTTTTAAAAATGGGGAAGAAAATAAACAACCACCAAACTGTAGGACTTCTTTTCAATTTTTATTCCTGTTGCAAAGGTTCCTTTTTTGTCCAGAATACAGAATCCCTGTTTTTAACTCCTGAGCCGCCGCCATGTTTCCCTGTGCTTTCTCATCCTTCTACCCCCCAGCTGCCCACCTGCCTCCAAAAAAAGATAATATGTTTAAGTAATTAGATGGCCCATACCTATTTTAGGAGTAATAAATAACTTTGTCTTTAAAGGAGTCCTTATTACGTCATTCCATTGTTTCATTTCACATTCTTAATGCATTTGTTGATAATAAGTTTGCTTGTTTGATGATTGGTTTTCTTTTTGTTTTAGAAGCGGCCTTAACACCAGCACAATTCTGCTTATTGAGCTTATAAGGGGTTTGTCCTTCCAGCATTAGCAGAGCCAGGTCAAGCACATTGCATTAGCACTAAGAGCATCATTTATTTTTGTAATAAGCCAATTACACTTGGGTTACTGCAGGTCAGTGTATCTAATCATTCGACTTTTCACACAAATTTCATTTGTGCATCAGGAGTTGTCGAAGATCACAATGCCGGTTATATTCAACGAACCACTGAGCTTCCTACAGCGACTTACAGAGTATATGGAGCATACATACCTCATCCACAAAGCCAGCTCCCTTTCCAGCACAACAGAGCGAATGCAGGTATGTTGAGTGTGGTAGTTTATGTGAGCTCTTGGTGAATACCTTAGGATTTCTTTCCTTCATAGTCTCATCAAAGGAGGAACTCCTGTGATTTGCTGCGTGTTGGGTTCTCTTTTTCATTAACCAGTTTTATTTGTCCTGGTTTCCACTGGGATAGAGGGTTAATTTTCTTCCTAGTAGCTGGTACAGTGCTGTATTTTGGATTTAGAAGGAGAATAATGTTGGTAATGCACTGATGTTTTAGTTATGCCTAAGCTGTGTTTACACTAAGTCAAAGACTTTTCTGCTTCTCACCCCACCCCACCAGAGAGGAGGCTGGGGGGCACAAGAAGCTGGGATGGGGACACAGCTGGGACAGGTGACCCCAACTGACCAAAGCGATATTCCATACCATATGGTGTCATGCTCAGTACCTAAACTAAGGGAAAAGCTGGCTGGGTGCTGCTGTTCAGGAGCAGACGGGGCATCAGTCAATGGGTGGTGAGCCACTGCACTGTCCATTACTTGTTTTGATAATTATGATTCTTTCATTGTTATTATTTCCCCCTACTTTTCTGTTCTGTTAAACTGTCTTTATCTCAACCCACTGATCTCACCTTTTCTTCCCCCCAGTTCTATCCTCCATCCCATTTGGATTGGGCGGGGGGGTGTAAGTGAGCAGATGTGTGGTGTTTAGCTCCCTGCTGGGTTTAACCACAACAGTCCTTTTTGACACCCCACAAGGAGCAGAGCACGAAGGGTTGAGATAACAACAGATCTGACCAGAGCATATTAAAACAAATTCGTTATAAGCATTTATTATACTAGTTTAATAGTCTCAGGTCACAATGTTGATTTACTTGTTCTCAGAGTTGCTGCACACATTCTCAGAGATGCATTATGCAGTATCTTACTTCCCAAAATCTTTGTTCGCGAAGACTGGCCATACCTACCATACTTGCTATATACGTTCCCTGTTGCGTTGTTTATCACCTCTGAGGGCTGGATTAAGGTTATTGTTTTGCTGTACTTTGTAACACTGCTGGTGGTGAGTCTGAGTTAGTATTTGTACTCAGCACTGCCATCATCTCCATACTTTGGGAGCCATCTATAGGAAACTATTCATAGCTACACCTTTTGCCTTTCCTCCTCGGAGAGCCAATCTGTGGGGGAGATACCTCCATCATCCCCTTCTCCTTCAGGCTAATTACTATAGCTCTTGTGATTTTTTTTTTTATATCATTGTGATGTTCAAACCAGCATTTTCTTTTTGCTGTGTTTCCTGAATCTGTTTGAAGTTCTGCTTATGGTAAAACAATCATTTATGGATACCACTCAGAGATCTGCCCCAAGGCTGGGTAGCTATGAGTGGCAGGGTGCGTGAGATAATATGACCAAGTGCCTGTAGGGTAGTGGGCACCTCCAGCATTTTGGAATTTCACCCCTGAACAAGTGCAGAATCCTGAAAAACTGGTAAAATGTTTGGAAATAGAGAGCAGGAGAAAGAAGTAGATGAGACAGACTACGACGCTGACGCAGGGCAATCATTAGAACAGGAGGAAGAAGAGAGGTAGCTGCTGACTGGGAAGGAGGAAGGTGAATATATAAATGAGGCAGTAACCACCCAATTCCTATCCCTGAGTGAGCTGTGAGATGTGCAGAAAGATTTCAGCTGTCGTCCAGGTGAAAACACTGTCACCAGGCTGCTCTGATGTTGGGCCAGTAGCCTGGAATTAGAGGGTAAGGAAGCCAAGCAGCTTGGATCCCTTTCTAAGGAAGGGGATATTAACAAAGTGATTGGAAAAGGGACACAAGACCTCAGCCTGTGGAGGTGACTCGTGTCAGGTGTGAAGGAAAGGTATCCCTTCCAGGAAGATGTTACTATGTCACCCAGGCAAGTGAAGCATCTTGGAGAAAGGTATCAGTACCTGAGGGAATTAGCCCTGCTGGAGGTGATTGGTAATGACCTGGACAACAAGCAGTTATGCAAAGATCCATGTTAAGTCAGGTACATGCAACTCACATGGTGGAAGTTTGTACAGAACCAGGACTGTTGTGGTTTAAACCAGCAGATAGCTAAAACCTCAGACAGCCACTCACCCCCCCACACACCTCCTCCATGGGATGGGGGATAGAACTGGAGGGGGGAAATAATTAATGGAATATACAAAACAAATGATACCCAATGCAGTTGCTCACTGCCTGCTGACCAATGCCCAGTCAGTTTCCAAGCAGCAGCAGCTCTCAGCCAGCTTTCCTCTCTAGGTTAAATACTGAGCATGACATCATATGGTATGGAATATCCCTTTGGTCAATGTGTGTCCCGTCACAACTTCTTGTTCCTGCCCGCCCCCAGCCTGCTCACTGGTGGGGTGGTATGAGAAGCTGAAAGTCCTTGACTTTGTTGCTAAACATTGCTTACCAATAACTAAAATAGCAGTGTGTTATCAACATTATTCTCATTCTGAATCCAAAACACAGCACTGTACCAGCTACTAGGAAGAAAATTAACTCTGTCCCAGCGGAAACCAGGACACTTATCTAGGCAAATGTTTTGGTGTTGTATAACTGTTGTTGATTAACTGTGTACTCTTACTCTTCTGAATAGTGTGTTGCTGCATTTGCTGTCTCTGCTGTTGCCTCGCAGTGGGAACGTACAGGGAAGCCATTCAACCCATTGCTTGGAGAGACCTATGAATTGATCAGGTAATTAGCAGGAGAGTGGTATTCTGTGTAATAGATGTTTTCATTAGATTTGTCAGGTGGGTTGCAGACTGCACTTTAGCTTGTAAGCTTCCAGCCATTCTGGCAGCTGCTGCAGGTGCTTCCAATGTGTGTTGATGTTCACCAATGCACCTTCCAGCAGAGGAAAGTTACTTAACTTTTCAATTCAGAGAAAGCAAATGAAATTTGCTGGGCTTAAAAAAAAAGTTCTATTTACAAAAATGAATCTTTTTTTTTTTCCCTGAAACCTTCTGAATGAAAAGATGTACATGGTACATAAGGGAGGTGTTAGGATTTTAATATTCATTACCTGATTGTTCAGAATACATATAGGCAATATGGGTCTTTTAGTGTGCAACCGCACCTAGGGCAGATTTTTCTTTCAAGTGAGGTTTTGGCCTGTGTTTATGCAAAAATTCAAGAAAGAGGTCATTATCAAAAGTAAATATATTGACTCACTGGATTTGGGAGTTCTTGTTTTCTTTTTTATATTAGGTCCCCAGCTATTTAGAATGAGGATGTTGTATGCATTATTTTGTCTTAAAAGCCTAGGCTTTTAACTAACTCTTGCACTGAGTACAGCAACTGTGCACGGGTCCAACTATCTGTTTCTCCTCAGGGAAAAGAACTGCAACTTCACTATGCTTGATATGTAGATACATAGTTTTAGTTGTCTTTATTTTGCAGAGATGATCTTGGATTTAGACTTCTCTCAGAGCAAGTTAGCCATCATCCACCCATCAGTGCTTTCTATGCTGAAGGCTTAAATAATGACTTTGTGTTTCATGGATCAATTTATCCGAAACTCAAATTCTGGGGCAAGAGTGTGGAAGCAGAACCAAAAGGCACGATGACTTTGGAGCTTCTTGAGTAAGTTGATCAGTAGTGATTGCACAGGCACAGTGCCTCATCCCTGATGATTAGTGTGCATTAGAGTCCCACAGCTTAAAAATGGACGTGTCCAATACCCACATCCTAAAGTCTGATGGCTGATCACTGTGCAGGGAGGAGGGGATGAGAACATGAAAGGAACTGCCATCGTTTCCCCATATATATTCAGCGTGCTAATAGTAGCAGCAGCTGGGGCCTGTGCCTGTATGTTCTGCAAGTGCCTGGACATCAGTCCTGCTAAATCTAGCATGCTCGAATCCTGTTGGCTTTCCTCATATCTTTCAGTGCTAACAGTGACTGCATTGAAGTGTCTGTTGTAAGGAATTGATAAAATCAGTAGCACTAGGTTGATAAACTTCTTGGGTTTACTGACTTATTGCCATGTCCATGTCAAGACTTGGAACAATTGATAGATTGATGGTTTGTTGCAGGAGTGATATCTAGTACAAAGGTAGAGTATTTTAATTTTTATTCCCTTCCCTTAGACACAATGAAGCCTACACATGGACAAATCCTACATGCTGTGTGCATAACATTATTGTGGGCAAACTTTGGATTGAGCAGTATGGAAACGTGGAAATAACTAACCATAAGTAAGTTAAAAGTGTGAATGCTTTCACTTCCTGCAAGTTTTAAAAGGAAAAGCATTTGGAAGTAATTAGTGCTCTCTTGTTCTGCCTTTAGAACTGGTGAGAAATGTATACTAAGTTTCAAGCCCTGCGGACTCTTTGGGAAGGAGTTGCACAAAGTTGAAGGGTACATTCAGGACAAAAGGTAACAGCTTAATTCCAAATAGGAAACAAATGCCTGCCCTTGCTTCTGATGGGAGCTATAGAGCTAAATACCTTTAACATAGTCTGGCAAGGGCTTTAACCTGCAACAGCAAGGTTATGGAATGTGCAACACCAATAATGGAGATTTAAGAGTTGCCCTCAAAAGTTGTTCTTTCAAATATTTTTGTCTGAAATTGTGAAATAAATCTCTTTAAGCTTCTTTGTAAACTTAATGTGGGTTTTTTTGACAGCAAAAAGAAACTTTGTGCATTGTATGGGAAGTGGACTGAATGTTTGTACAGTGTTGACCCAGCTACATTTGAAGCTTACAAAAAAAATGACAAGAAAAATACAGAAGAGAAGAAAAGCAGTAAACAGGTATTAATCACGTAAAGAGGTGGTATCTCAAAAGCATGATGAGACCGCTAAATATTTTAGTAGCATTTAAGAGCATTAAGATTTCTTTTCAGTTATCCTCTCTTTCCTAGTAGGATACGGATTGGATGAGTACCAACATTAAGGGATAAAATGCTTTCTCTTTCTTGGATTTGTATTCAGACTTACCAAAACTTGGTGTGATCTAAATACTGCCAAATTCCTTACTTGCCTCTTCCTCCCAAGTTACATGGAGTAGATAACATATGCATTAGTTGGACCATTTCTGATCATATATGACATTTATATTCTAACAGAAGGACTTGAACTTCTAGAGGCAGAATAGACTAGTTTATCATCCTGATAAAAGATCATATTTTCCAGCTTTTACATGGAATTTTTGTATTGCATTCTGTTAAATTTTCACAACTGTAGAAATGCTGGCATTTTTTTCTTCACAATTGATTTTTTTTTTCTTTTGTGAAAAAAACTCATAATTCATCCAAATTTCTGGTACTTTTTGTTTAAGAGGAATGGTGATGGTGACAACAGCTTGATGAAGAACAGCCACTCATATAATAGCTTAAAACAGGGATTGTTCTCCTTTGGTGACTGCAGACAGATTTTTTTGTTGTTTTGGGTGTTGGTAGCTTTTATACTTAAGAGAAAAACCTGGAAAACTCTTTCAGATGGACAACTCTGAAAGGAGTTGTTCCTGTGCAGGTTCAGATTGTTGCTATATCTGAGGTTGGTCCAGTGCTTGTCATCAGGAGAGTGCTAAAGCACTGGGGATTGCTGCTTCTCTGTGAGTCCAAGAGCTCTAGGGAGAAGGAGCAAAGAAAAACACACCCTGTGTCTTTGTTCAGCTTTCACTTCACATTTTCCAACAATGCTGAGGATGATTGTTGCTTTTCACTTCAAAAAGAAGCATCCTGTTGCATAAATCTCAAGCTGCAGTGTTGCTCTAACTCTAGAAAACATGCTTTTTCTACTCATTTAGTGGTAGCTATGAACCAGGTAGTCTTTGTTGAATATGTATTCCCACTGCCCCTTGTGTCTGAGGAGCTGATATTTTCTGGGATTTGAGCATTTAGTTAAGCCAAGTCTGATGTATAGTGTCCGGATGTGGTTTGTTCCTTCATGGTAGTGAAGGATTCATTCAGGTGCAGAAGTACATGGCTTTTCAAACTTCTCCGAATTAGAATTTTCAGATTTATGTAGTTGTTTCCCAGCTGTTCCTTCGTGCTGCATTGCTACTAATGAAGAATTGCTTCTGTCTCCCTTGAGGGAACCTGTTGGATGCGAGTCCTTTTGTAACTTGCCCTAGATTTTCCCCTGAATCCCTTTGATTTTTATAGGAATAAAACTTAAGGGAAAAATAATTTGGCAGGAAACTAGACAAGCCTTCATGTATGCAAAGGTGATATAACATTAGAAGAGTTTTAGTAGACCTGGGGTTAGGCCAGGATGCTCTGATTTCTGCTCTGAATGAACCAGAGTCCTGTTCTAAACTAGATGAAGGATTTTGTGTAGACGTTTCAGTGCCAATACATGGGAGAGCATAATGTGAGGCAACAGCGGCTGCTTTCACATGTGCCTAGTTGACAGGTACCAGAGGTCTTGCTTTAGCAAGTCAGTTAATACTCTCCTAAGCAATATACTGAAAGGTTGAGTAGCACTGAGCATGAAGTATGGATCATTGTGGCAAGAGCATGTGAAAATCCACATTTTACCTAGTTTTCTGTACTTTGATGGCATTTTTAAGATTATGTATACAACAAGGCACAAATTGTGTATTGTAGCCTTTCTGTAAAAGTTGGCTTGGAGTTTGGCAGTCTCATATCAAAGTGTCTGTGTTTTGATATAAGAATAACTTTCTGATCCGTTCTGTTTCAAATTCCCAATTTCTGCAGGATTGACCAGTGTCCCTGAAAGGGCAGAATGATAGGTTGCCAGTACAGTTCAGATGTAGTCAACTAAAAGTTCTGTTTGTCCCCCGTAGGAGCTGAGGGACTGAACCTGGTCTGCATGTTGTACTCCTTACTTTGCAACCTGTTCATTGTTAAAAGCACAGTGAAGTGCTTCGCAGTGGAGTAGAATCCTTACTACTAATTCTAATTTTCTTGAAAGCATAACATGTGAATCCTCTCAGAGGACAACTGAGTCCAGGGTGCTGGGTACTGGATGTTTTCAGTCTATTATCTGATGCAACCATGGGAGAACAAAGCTTATTAGCAGCAGGATTAAAGCTGTTGGCACGTAGCCAAAGTATTTAAGGCATTAATTGCCTCTAAGTTCAGCTTTAATCTCCGGTGGTCTGTGAAGCGTGCTGCTGTTTTTAGCTGTGATGGTGACACCAGGTTTTCTTGGGAGAGCCATATTCATTGCCCAGCTTGTCTTTAGCTTGGTGTTGTAACATATGCTTACGTAGCGGAATTAATGTCAGCAGCATCAGAGCCCAGCTGCTTTAAAGCTGTGCATAAAGAGGGGGATGATTTAGAACTACTTCAGGTCACATCTACTCTGTGACCACTAATAATTCTCTACTGCCCTAGTAACCCTGGGTGAAGTTCTTCCTTTTCTGGGAAAACCATTTCACAGTGCTGTGGCCACAGCTGCCTCAGGCTGTGTGTCAGACTTCACAGGATACCCTTCCCAGAAGTAGTAATTAATCTAGGATATTTATTTCACATTTGCAGTTTGCCATTTCAGTTGTGTACTGGTTAATGGAAAGGAAGGTTCCTCTGGGCAAAGAGCAGTAGGAAAGGCTTTCTGCTGTGCACAAACTGGGCAGCGTCTGCGTTATGTGCTGGTATTTCTTTGATGTGGAAGGATGAAGAATGTGACTTCTATTCTTCACCTTTAATGAAGCAGTGATGCAGTTAAGTATCAGGCATGAAAATGCTTGTATTTGAGGAAACAGGACATCTCTGGGGTGGAAAAACTGACATTTCTTAATGCGTGAACACCCACCTTATATCTACAAAAATACTGCTGCAAGAAACTGTTGGTAGTCTTCCTTTGGGAGGGAGTTGGGAGTATGTGTGCTATGTTAATGCTGTTACCCCTCTTGACAAGCATCTAAAAAAGTTTCATTGTTGCTGAAATTACTCGCTTTTGGTCAAGGAAATAATTTTCTGTAAGTTCCAGTGTTGGAATGAATTGGTGTAAATAGTTCACGACTCCCGAAGAACTTTTCTTTGTGTGCTGCCTTTAGGTGGGCAATACTGAGGAATCAGATGAGATGCCGTTGCCAGATTCTGAGAGTGTGTATGTTATTCCTGGAAGTGTTTTGCTATGGAAGATAACTCCAAGACCTCCAAATTCAGCACAGGTCAGCTACGCTTCTCATTATTGAATGTGCTATCCTGTTATTTTGTATGTTTAACACAAAGCAAATCCACTTGTTGTCTTTGTCATTAGCAAGCCTGGATTTGCCTGTTTATTGCAACAAACTCCCTGCTACAATTGTAACTTTATAATGTGGAGTTGGAGGGATAACTGCCACAGGCAAGAATATAAAATTAGCAGAATTTATCTGGTAAATGGGATGCTTTATGTAGCTAGTGGTATGGGGGCATTTCCCACCTGTTGTGTCCACCCTGTTTCCCCCAGTGAGGCACCAGCCTTGTGAGAAATCTCTTCTGAAGGGCTTTATTAGAGGACAGACACTTGCAGGGAAAGACACTCGTGCCTGCATGGCACAAGTTGGAGAGTCAATAAGTGGAATACAAGGGTATTGTATGTAATTGCTAAGGCAAAGAATTGGAACAGAAAAGATGCCCTCACTGGGTTAATCAAGGGGGGAATCTCTCTACAGCGATAGGGAAAATACCAGTGGGACTGGAAAAAGAAGATAAGAGAGAAATAGTGCACTGAGTAATTGGATGCTGGCCTGCTTAAACAGAAACACCAAGGATCACCTACACTCTGCCTGACAGTGCAGTTTTGCTGGTATCTTGAGCATTCCTATCTTGAGTGATTAAATAATAAAAGAGCCCTTGGATGTTTGTTTTTAGGCAGCACTTTTCTTGTGTATTAAGACTAGCAGCTGGAGACATTGTGAAGTCACCTTTTATCTTTGTCTCTGAATTTCAGATGTATAATTTTACCAGCTTTGCTATGGCTTTGAATGAGTTGGACAAAGAAATGGAGAGTGTCATTCCCAAAACCGACTGCCGGCTACGACCAGATATCAGAGCTATGGAAAATGGAGAAATAGGTAACTTCAGTTATTGGCAAAGGTGGTTTTATTTTTTGTTAAAACTGAGGAACTGGAAAAAAGGTTGATAGATGAACAGTTGAAGTAGCTACCCATACATTCCTTCATGCTGCAAGGCAGTAACTCATTAACACAGCCTTCTGCAGGTTGTGGTGTGCTTCTGGTGAAAGGTATGTCATCCACCTGTACTGCGGATAGTTGGGATGGAGCTAATTTTCTTCATAGCAGCCCAAATCTGGTGCTGTGGTTTGGATTGGTAACCAAAGCAGTTGAAAACTTCTGCACGGTGTCAAGGAAGTATTTGTGAACTTTTCGGTTTGTCCATTTCCATGAGCCTGATGCAGAAGGAGTGGTTTGATGTGCCAGTTCTGAGAAATGCAGTCTAAACTATTAAGGAGAAACTGTAGCGCCAAAAAATACACTTGATGCAAATCATTCTTCACTGAGATTTGTTCTAGAATAGTGAATTAGAAATACATAATGAGACTTTCACAGAGTAGAAATAGTGTGCTTTTTAGAAACCTCATAGAGATTGTTACTGTAGATGCCATAGAAGGAAAAGTGTCTTTTAGTCTTCTGACATGTGACTTGGTGTTAAATACTTTGATACAGTGTTGAACAGCCTTCCCCAGCCCTCTTTTGCTCCTTTTTCTTTGGCATTCCAATAATTTGTCTGTTTAAACTTGAATTGCAAATAACTGTGCTGTTAGTAACAACTGTATTCCTTAATGATACTAGTGGCATAAGTGTATAGCAGGTAGTAATACAGAGTGGGTTAGTAGCTGGCAGGGTAACTGGGAATGGCTGATAGAAGTAGTTAAGAGAATCATTCTTGGAAGACTAAGATGTATGAAATGCTTTTTGAAGAGTCAGGTGTGAGATTGCCTTTCACCTAATCTGCTGCTTAGTCTGACTCTGCTCCTCAGACCTTCTGACCATTCTTCCTGCCAAATAGAAGCAACTGTTCTGCATGTTTAGGATCATAACCTGTGCTACCTTAGAGCATAAACAAAAAAAATGAAAAGATGCTGCAGAGAGACAATTCATTGTGGTTTGGAAATGAATATTCCAAAGCTCCATTGATCAGGAACTAAAGACTAGTAGCAAATTAGCCCAAATGTCAAAAAGAAGCAGGTGGCCAGAATTGTAAAATCAATCCTGCATACCTTAATTAGTTTCACTCCTGAAATAAATTCTGTGTATGCCACCTCCCTTAGCTAATGTTTGCTGTCATGTAAACATTTTTTGGGGTTCTCAGGCCATGGATAAACATGCATTTAGCAGTTTTAAATACTGGAATGCCATTGGCTCATTCTGTGCCACAGGTGGGCTGTCTTTGCTCTTAGACTAAACCAGTAACCTTCAGTGTTATGTAGAAAGCTTTTTAAATGCACAGTTTTTACTACTTCCCTTATTTATTTGTTGGATCAGATTAAGTAATGTCCCTATCTTATATATTACTCTTAACATCTGTTGTTTTATTTGTGTGTTTTTATTCCTTCAAGATCTGGCTAGTGAAGAAAAGAAGAGGCTAGAAGAAAAACAGAGGACTGCCCGCAAAAATCGTTCAAAGTCAGAGGAAGACTGGAAGACGAGGTTAGTGCATTTGCCTCTGTGTGTGTGTGTAGTTATGTAACGTTTTGAGCACTGAAGTTAACTGACAGTCCACACTGGTGACGTGCAGTGTTGTGTCAGCACGAAGAGCAGACATCCATCAGGTCTGGTAGTGCTGCTCTTGTATTTGCTTAGTCAGGCTTGGTCTCAGTTTCTTCCCTCTCACTGCTTGCACACTCATATGCAGACATAAACTGTGTTGTCTTCTTTGAGCACCTCTTGGTTCTGACACAAAAAAGATGATGTCACTGATAGCTGCTTGTAAGGACTGTTGTTGCTGATTAATTTATAATTGGCTCAAATTTGCATGCTTGGCCAAAGAGTAGAGGAAATGCTTCCTCTGGTGAATTTGACAGCTTACTGCCCATGACTTCTCAGATCAGTGGCCTGTGATGACAGTACTGTGTTCTCTAAGTTGGTGAAATGATTTTATCACCCAGCTATCCAAGTCACTACCTTCTTTTGGAGAGGGTTACTAACTACAAAAGTGAGAGGAGCTAAGGGAAAAATTAGCTTACAAGGGATCTGCCAGGATGTTTTAGGGATTTTTTAGTTTGTTTTTTCAACTATGAGAGGGGTCAGTTGGGAACTCTTACATACAAACTAAAAAGAAACTGTGAAAACATGACCAGAGGAATCTAGTTTGACCACACAAGGTCTACGTATAGGAATAAACTGACAGTATCTTCAGAGAACAAAAATGGTAAGGCTAAACTCTCTGTGAGTAAGCAAGTTTCATCTCTTCTCTATTAACTAGCTGTTTATACACTGAGACACTGTGGATTAAAAACCTTTAAAATGTTTGTAACTATAAATCACTTTTTTTCTTTTTTTTTTTTTTTTAATGAAGTCACCCATCATGCCAGAGTCCCAGGTTTGGACATGTCTGCCTTTGTCTTTTTCCTCTGCCTGCACTCTTAAAGCGTTTGGGTTTGTTTGCCCTGAGACTAGTGGAAAATAACACCTTTGTAAAGCTTCCAAGTAAACTAGTTAAGTGCTGGACGCCCTTGTATCTCTCCTACAATTCCTGAATTCAGAGTGGTTCTAGCTCTCATCAAATGTTTTCAAAGCAAAGGATAACTATGTTGTGTTCTTCCAGGTGCCAGAAGTGTAGCTTAAGGTATAGCTCAAACCACCTGAGGTTGGTATTGGAATTAGGAGAATTTCCATGGGGCAACTAGGAGCTATGGGTTTTGGGTTATATAATTAGTGCAGACACCATTCAAAGGTTCTTCCATAGCTATTGTGCAGATACTGTACATCTGCTCAGCATGTGTCTGGGATATCCTTTAAGAACTCTTTGCTTTCCAGGATGTTTCTAAAGCCTTGGCAGAAAATTCCTAGTGTTGATCTCTTTAGTAGGAATGCCAGGTGTGACAGCCTATAAAGGATGAACATTAAGTGTTAGGAAGAGTTGTGCTATGGGGGAAAAAATGTATGCTGTGAAGGAGAATTCTCCTACCTGTTCCTAGAAGGTCATCTGTAGGTCTTATTCTGTAATGCAGTAAAAACTCAGATTTAAACTACTGCAATTTCCTTGCCACAGAAAAGCAGGCTGCTTGCTTTGTCTAGTAGAGTTCTTCCCTTGTAAGACAGTTTTCCAAATGTGAGTGATTTTTGTTTTTTTTTAAATTATTCTGAATCCATTTTAGAAGTGGAGTCTTTGGTGTTTCTCAAGAGGTAACTAATGCTGAACATTTAATATTTTAGATGCTGACCAGTGATCATAAGTATTGAGTAAAAGAGATTAATTCAGTTCTGAAACACAGCAGTGGTTTGGCAATTTGATGAAAATGTCCCCTCTTTCCCCCATCACTTACGTTGTGAGATTATCTTATTGCTTTAGGTCTTATTTTTCTCTTCCCATTGCCTTTCCCCTTGCTATTGCAGTAGGTTGTCACTGGAGTTGGGGCATATTGTCCTGACCTGTACAGGTGTTGAAGACACACTAGTGAGGTATTGGGTGGTAGAATTCCTTAATCTGAGAGGTGAGATAACTGTGCTTATGGCCCTCTCTCATGGCAAATGCTCTGGAATGAGCTGTTACTGGTGAACTGGACACCTGAGCGCACTCGCACACCTCTTGTTTGGGAATGGCTGACTGTTCCTGTGTGGAGGATAAGCAGTAGTGAACTATATACAGTGCTATGAGTGAATGACTTCTGTTGACTTCAGTTCACTTAACCAGGACAGCAGGAGAACCATCAGAGTGTTCAGCTGTTCAGTTTGCCACCATGAAGGCAGTACAAGGCATTTCTTCCAACATGCATCTCAAATCCTCTGAGCCAAGCAAGGCTTGCCTAATAGCTGCCCTGTTTTCTAACACAGCACTGCAATACTGGTGGCTCTTATGCTTTTGCTTTTTAAAGAGATCAAGTCATATTTGGTCTGAATGTGCTCTGATTTCTCTTCCAAAAGCTTATGGTACCATAGAAGGGAAGAGCAGAGTTAAA
The DNA here is from genome assembly GCF_003984885.1 of Neopelma chrysocephalum. Taxonomy (NCBI): domain Eukaryota; kingdom Metazoa; phylum Chordata; class Aves; order Passeriformes; family Pipridae; genus Neopelma; species Neopelma chrysocephalum. Next base: position 23,816,681 of record NW_020897689.1, read on the forward strand.
CAGGCTGCCTTGCACAGAGATGATTTACTTAAGTGAGTGTGTCCGCTGCAGTGAGTCATAGAAAGGAAAAACTGGCTTTTGTGGTCAGTGAGGAGGTGACAGGAAGCTGTGGAGCACATTAACCACAGAAACAGCTTCTATTAAGTTGGTTTGTTCTCTTAAACATGGCCTGGCAAAATACAGCAAGAAGGTAAAACGCTTGAGGTCTGGTACTGTGGGCTGTTGAGGCAGAAGATTGAGTAATTAGGGCCAAACAGAAAGTGGTGTTCAGTAACAGCTGCAGGATTGCCAGGAACGTGTGTGGGAGAGGAGGGAGGAGGCAAACTTCTCTGCCATGGTGGTTTCACAGGGTTGTACTACTTCCCAGCAGTATGGCCTTCTAAATGCGCCTTATGGTAGAGATGGATAGTCCCCCCCCACCCCCTGAAAGGTTATGTACCCTCACAGGTGTGATCTGTGCCTGTGTGTTACACGGTGCCTCCAGATTAGGCAGGAGGGGAGAGGGAAGGAAAGAAAGAAGGTCCTGAACTTCAGTGTTTCTACTGATAACTAGCTTAGTAAAAGCTTGCAAATAACTCCATGCGGATGGAATCAGCTTTCACAGCATTCAGATGAGCCTCCCAGTGCTAACAGTGCAACGTAGCACAGTTAAATTGTAATAATCCAGGACTCCTGCAGCCTGTGAGTGATACTTCACCTGCACTAAGGCTAGCTGGCACACTTGTTCTGAGTTAACTGCTGGTCAAACTGAAGGGAAAGAAGCAAATACACAGGCAGTGAAAACAAAGACGGGTAACCTGGGAAGAGTATAAGATGAAGTCTGGTTGTGTAGGGATGGGGTGAGGAAGGCCAAGGAGAAGCTGAAACTGAACCTGGCAAGGGATGCAAAGAACAGCAAGAAGGGCTTCTACAGGTACGTTAAAACCAGCAAAGGAAGGTAAAGAAGGTGTATGGGCACGATAAACAATGCTGGAAAACTAGTAACAACAGATGAGGAGCAGACTGAGGTACTCAACTTTTTTGCCTCAACCTCTCTTCCCATACCTCTTGAGTGGACGGACAGCAGGATGGGCACTGGGGGACCAAAATCCCTCCCACTGTAAGCAGAGATCAGGGTCATGACCACCTGAGGAACCTGAGTGTACATAAGTCTATGGGACCTGATGAGATGTGTCCAAGACTCACGAGGGAATTGGCTGAAGTAGTTGCCAAGCCACTCTCTGTGATATTTGAAAAGTGATGGCTGTCAGGTAAAGTCCTAGATGACTGGAAAAAGGGAAACATTGTACCCATCTTTAAAAAGGGTAGAAAGGAGGATCCTGGGAACTACCAACCTGTCAGTCTCACTTCTGTGCCTGGGAAGATCATGGAACAGATCCTTCTAGAAGCTCTGCTAAGGCACGTAGAGAACAGGGAGGTGATTTGGGACAGCCAGCACATCTGGGCAAGTCCTGCCTGACAAACCCTATGGCCTTCTATGATGGAGTGACTACAGCAGTGCAGAAGGGAAGGGCTACCAATGTCATTTACTGGACTTCTGTAAAGCCTTTGACACAGTCCACTACAACATCCTTCTCTCCAAATTGGAAAGAGATGGATTTGATGAGTGGACTGCTCAGTGGATAAGGAATTGGTTGGATGGTTACATCCAGAAGGCGGTGGTCACCGGCTCAGAGTCCTGATGGACATCAGTGACAAGTGGTGTCCCTCGGGGAAGGGACATGTGTTGGGAACAGTGTTATTTAATATCTTCATTAAGGACATGAACAAAGGGGTCAAGTGCACCCTTAGCAAATCTGCAGATGACACCAAGCTGTGTCTGCTGACACACCTGAAGGATGGGATGCCATCCAGAGGGATGTGGACAAGCTCGGGAAGTGGGCCCTTGGGAATCTCATGTGGTTTAACAAGACCAACTGGAAGGTGCTGCACCTGGGTTGGGGCAACTACTGGTATTAACATGGGCTGGGGGATGAACAGATGGAGACCAGCTCTGCTGAGAGGGACTTGGGGGTGCTCGTGGATGAGAGGCTGGACACAAGCCACCAGTGTGCACTTGCAACCCAGAAAACCAACCATATCTTGGGCTGCATCCCCAGCAGTGTGACCAGCAGGTTGAGGGAGGTGATTTTGTCTCTCCGCTCTGTTGAGACCCCACTGGGAGTGCTGCGTTGAGTTCTGGGGTCCCCAGCACAGGAATGCCATTGACTGCTGGAGGAAGTCCAGGGGGCCACCAAAATGAATAGAGGGCTGGAGCACATCTCCTATGAGGAAAGGCTGAGAGAATTTAGTTTCTTCAGCCTGGAAAAGAGAAGGCTTCAGGGTGACCTAATTGAGGCCTTCCAGTACCTGAAGGGACCCTACAAGAAAGATGGAGAGAAATTTACAACCGCATGTAGTGACAGGATGAGGGGGAATGGTTACAAACTGAGAGACAGGAGGTTTAGATTAGGTATTATAAAGAAATTCTTTACTGTGAGGGTGGTGAGGGACTGGAACAGGTTGCCCAGAGAAGCTGTGGATGCTCCATCCCTGGAAGTGTTCAAGGCCAGGTGGGATGGTACTCTGAGCAATCTGGTCTAATGGAAGGTGTCCCTCCCTGCTCGTGGGAGGGGGGTTGGAAGTAGATGATCTTTAAGGTTCCTTCCAACCCAGGTCATTCAATGATTCTATGATGAAGTGCATTGCAAAACAAGGCTTTAAAGAACAGAGGGTAATGTGGATCCAAGGAAATAATACTTTTCTATTCTCAGGACTGCAGTGCTTGTGGTGTTTACATGTCTTGCAAAAACTGTTACTACTTATGCATGCCAAAATGGTTGTTCACAACTGCTTTGAAGTAAAGCTGTACCTGTCCTTTTTTATGCAAATAAATGACAAAATACTGGTATCAGTACTATCACCTTGGAGACGTTGAAGTGGTGTGGCAAAGGGGGAGATCTAGTCACTGAAGGTGATTTCAAATTCACTTACAAATTTAAAACCAAGAGAGCTCCTGCAATCACCATAATTATTGCTGAAACTGCTGAAGATGCAGCAAAGCAGTTCTGAACTTCTATAGAAATATATGTTAATAGCTTCACTAACATGCTGTATGTTTCCTTGCAGATGGTTCCACCAAGGCCCCAATCCTCATACTGGTACGCAGGACTGGCTTTATTCTGGCAACTACTGGGACAGAAACTACTTTAACTTGCCTGATATTTATTAAAATGCAGTAAGGAGCCTCTGACTGATACAAATAAGTCTTAATCCGTTTTAATGTTTTCCCTTGTTCTACTTAATCTCCTGAAAATACTGACATGTTATCAAACAGAATATTAAGCGTCTCCGCAATAAATCTGGTGGTACATGATCTGCAGTCCTAGAGGTAGGGGAATAACTTCTCTGGCTGATGGTGGGTCCTGCATGGACAAAGTAAGTCACCGTGATTTTGAGCTGCCCTGATTACACCTATATTAGGTTGTGGTGTATGAGGAATAGAACACCTTTGGCTGTTCTGTGAATACTTTGTTTTGTAGATAACATTGGCACAAGTAAAACTTGTTTTATTTATTGTGACATGGGAATGTTTAAAAGCACACGCAGTAATTGCAATATTCTATTCTTAAATGAAGAAAGGGTGTGTCACTTCTGTAAAGATGTAATTTTTCATAAAGTGACTTTTCTTTTACTAAAGTAATTCCCTTAAATCCTGAGCTCTGGTCAAGAGATTCCGGAAGAATTCCCGTCTCTGGAACATTAATGCAGTTCTTTAAGCTGTAAAATTACTCAGAGGTATTTATTCAATGTCTTGTGCAGTGTGTTTTGAATTTTGCTCTCCTGTTTTGCTACCAACCTTATGGTTTAAGGAATTAAGAGCCATTGAAATATCTACAGATTTGATTTGAACTGCACACTAGTAACAGGTTTTAAAAGAATCTGTTTCATGCACTAGAAGTTCCGGTGCCCAGCACCATTGCAAAAAAGCAACAACCTAATCAGTCCAGGACCTGGTGGAACATGGCAGGGGGACAGGACTGTGTCTGTACTGTGCAAACTCCCTGGGAGGAAGTCTTGTGCATTTCAAAGGTAGTACAGCACCTTAGTGAGGCCTCCTGTGCACAGCTGCTTTACCCCTTTTCAGTGGGGTGCATTCAATCTTAGAGTGTAAGTTTATATTGAACTGTGTACAGAGCTTCTAGGGGGCAACCTGCTCTTTGTACAATATTTTAACTGCTGTCTGGAGGTTAGTGTTAATTGAGTAATTTAATTGCTACTAAATAAAGGCTTCAAAACTTCTTGCATCTAGTCTAAAGTGAGTGGTGTTTGACAGTGCTGACCCCTTCTGAGCAAGCCTGGTCCAAAAGCTGCTGCAATGAAGATGGATGGTGTGCTTCCCTGTGCTCCAGGGACCTCTCTTCTTTTAAGCAGGAACAGTCTCTTCCTGGGGCAGTGGGGATGGTTGGGGAACTGAGATCTGGCAGCTCAGGTCTTCAGGGTGGACTTCTGAAACTGTTAATAAGGCAATGAGATGCTTTCTGTTTTTATTCTAGGCACCACTCAAATTCCCCAGGTTGTGATGCTGAGACATATTAGATAAGGGAAAGCCTTTTCTTTGGCAGCCTGTCATATGAGGGCCCAGCTCTCACAGTGACCCATAGATGCAGGAATTTAATACCTGCCCTGTCTGTTGGAAGCCTTATCTCTGCACTCATGCTTCTACTCTGGCCAGTGATTCTTAAAGTCCGTCTTAATTTCTGTGGGACTTGCAGGTGTGAGTCTGAGATCTGCAGAAGCATCCTCACTATTAGTCAGTGCAGGTTACACAGCACTGAACACTCATTGGTAAGAAAAACAAAGCATTTATTTCCCGCCTGCCCCCCATGCGTACACCATGTCAACACATGACACCAGAGGCTGGGCTGCTCTTCAGTAAAACAGCTGCAGCAGATATGTCAGTGGGCACAATTCACATAAAGCTAACATATGGGATGTTGTGCATGGCAGTTTAAATTGCTGGTTTGTTTTCTTGTTTGTTTGGGTTTTTTTTTAGCATTTATTTAACATTATTTGATTTATTACAATGTAAATTCCATCTCTCCTGACCTCTTCCTGAAGTCCAAAAGCCTCTTTTCTCAACCGGGTTAAAAATTAACATGAACTCAGGGGAAAGTGCAGCAAGAACTACTTTTGTTGCTACCCAAATGCACTCTAAGGTGATTGTAGTTTGCCACACTGACTATTACACAAATACTAAAAGTTCAGGCTTCGGGCATAAAGTTGTGTATAAATTAAAAACTTGGGTACTTCAGACTAAAACCAGAGCAGGACTAGTACTACTAATTGCAGAGTGTAACAAGCAGATGAAGGTGTTTGGCTTTTACTACTAGAAGCTTAATTTAGCCATTTTCAAAATGAAGTAAGGCTTGAGACAAGTGGTTAAACTATTTGTCCTATGTAACAGACCATGCACAACTCATGCAAGAAGCAAGCTTATTTCTTCAGGCATGGGGGTCTGATGTAATGGTAACCTGTCCTTGCAGTACTGTTGTTAACTTTCTGCAGAAACACTTACCCCTTGTGTGCTTACTTGCCAGCTGGTGAGTCTATCTTTGCGGACATCACATCATCCAGAAGGATGGCAACTGGGAAAACACTGGGCATGCAAGGCTTAGCTGCATGAATTAGAACTAGGGCTTGTGGATTTCTCATCAGCTGGCCTGGCACCTGGGAATGTAGTGGATCTCCTAGCACCTGCATCTGGCTGTGCAAAGACAGCAGCGCTAGGAACAAGCTTCCAGTCCCGTGTGTTCTGAACATCAGAGCCCACAGGAACAAGGGTGGAGAATTTCCCCCATCTTTTTTCTTCAATCACATAAATTGGAACAGATACTTACGACAGCTGACTGTGTTGTTGATCTTTCCTCCTGGAAAGGCTAAGGGTTGCCGGGGAATAAGGAACACAAGCTCAAGCAGGAAGGCAGGCTTTGTGGTGATTTTTGACCTTGTCTTACCTCAGTTAGGCAACAAAAGGTGCACACTTTAGAATGTGACAGTGGCTGTCCTGTTCAGCTGAGGCTGTGGCTAAAAAGAAAATAAGAGTGCTGGAATTAGGAGCAGTAAGTTCCAGTCATATTGTAAATCCTTATGTCTAAAACAAACATACCTACACTTGGCAAAAGCAAGCTTGTTGGTATATGGGTGACAAACACCTGCAGCCTAGAAAAAGTAAAACTGTTTATGGTCAGAGCAGAGGCTCTTTTGTTTGGTATTTCTGAAACTCAACTCCCCTAAAATATGGGTCTTTTTACAAAGAGCCAGTGTTAATTTACAAATCTGCCTCACCTCAGCTTTCTTCTACAAAAAGCTCTGCTGAGCCCTCACAGCTGTATCAGAATAGGGCTTGGACAGATTCTGCTGTTCTGGGGAGAGTTGGAGCAGGGCAGCTCCGCCCTGGAAGATTTCTCCAGCTAGGCAAGGGATAAGCTGGGCACACACCACCACAAGGAAGAGATGCTGGTGAAGGCCTTACCAAGAAAGACGAGCAGCAGCTCTCTTGCTCTTTGTGGAACTGATAACAAGTGCTTAGCCCCAAGTGCTTAGCCCACTCAGTCCTGCTGCAGAAACTCACCAAGACCAGCCAGCAGAGACAACCAGCACCATTTTTTTTCTAAATGGAAAAACTCCTGCGTCAGTGCTGGAATAAAAGTTCTTTCAAGGAAGCAGAATCAAAACTAGGGCTCCAACTAGTCACCTCTCTTTAGCCACAGGGCACATGTGTTACATCTTCAGTCTCTTAAAACCTGCTTCAGAAAATAGGGTTTATTTTAAGCAACGCTATTTCGCATCAGTGGGCACCTTCCCATCACTGTTATCTCTGCCTACTTGCCCTCATGTTCTGCCTGCAGTTAGCCACATCTCTTGGACCAGAAATCTCTTGGAAGTGAAATCTAACATGCACTGCGGCCAAACAGACAGTGTTGGTTCAGAAGTTTCTTAGAAGTCATCTCTGCCCCACATTTGCCCTAACAGGGGTGATCTTCCATTTATTTACCTCTGATGAAGCTGTAGAGCTGGAAGCTGGACCAGAAAGATGATACAAATACCTAAACTTTCTTACCTAACAAGACATAAACTTCCTCAGCTGATTCCACTTGTGCTGCAGATTCTGTTCTCTTACGATGGTACACTAAATCATCAGCAGATAGACCTAAGGTTGTAGCACTTGAGCCCTGACCTGCACTGAATGTCTGCTCAATCTTTAACAGATGATCTATTTGGTCTACAAAGGGAATTATTACTTTCTTTGGAAACTTCTCTATATTAAAGATTGAACCTCTGCACCCATAAGCAGCTCATCATCCCAACACAGTGATACAACCTCACTTAAGGTAATTAAAGTAACCTCAGCTTCATTGCAGGAAGGCACAGCCTGCAGTGGATCTTTAGGAGCAGGTGATGATTCTTCCCACAAGAGGTCTGAGGAAGCTTGAGTTACATCATTTGTTGGGACATCAGCCTTTCCATCTAAAGGCCCTAGTTCTCCAGCTACAGAGGACTGACAGTTGGACTTGGTGATCTTAGAGGTCTTTCCCAACATTAGTGATTATACAATTAAACCTTTTACATTAAGCACATCAGATAAGCCACCTAGGAAACCATATCTCCTCTTTGCAACACCTCAGAACTCTCAGGATTCATACAAGTTATTTTAAATGCATAGATGGTGACATTTTAACTTCCTCAACAATCTTGATTAGTTAAACTGACAGGTATTCCAGTGAAGAACAGGGTAAGACATGAAAAAGTTTTAGATAAAAAGTGAAAAATGGCTTCTAGAGTACTTATCAAGGGAAGAACACAGAGTAAGTGTGGGATGAAAACAGTGTCCCATCACATGGTTAATAAAACCAAACCAACCAATCCGTCTGGTATCCAGCATGATTAGCAAGTGCTGGCCATGGATACAATTAAGAGGGGAAATTTAGGTTGGAAATTAGGAAGAAATTTTTTACTGTGAGGGTGGTGAGACACTGGAGCGGGTTACCCGGAGAGGTTGTGGATGCCCCAACGCTGGTTGTGTTCAAAACCAGGTTGGATAAGGCCTTGAGCGACCTGGTCTAATGGGAGGTGCCCCTGCTCCTAGCAGGAGAGGTTGGGACTGGATGATCTTTAAGGTCCATTCCAACCCCTGAACATTCTATGATTCTATGTAAAACCAGCACTGTAGCAGTAGAGAAGGCAAGTCTTTAATACACCATCACAGCTCAGCACTGAGCTGTTTTCTGAATGACATCAGAAATTATGAGAGACATAATTCAAAGCATGACAGAGCTAAATCCTCCCTGAAAAAACATTATTCCGCCTGCCAGCCCAAGCCAGCTCAGACCCATTTATAATCTGTCACTATCAGGCAACACCATGGAAAGGAAAGGCTGCCTTGCAGCTACAGAAACCAGCCAGCTCCCTACCAGTGCACAACAAGTCCCAAATCCCATGCTGGCACTGTGGGTGGGTGGGAGACTCCAGAGGAAACCTTGCTTTAGCTTGCTAAGGAGTTCCTCTCTGATCATCCCCTCTCATAACAAAGTTATGTGATTACAGAGTAGCAAATGGACAAAACAGAGGGCTATGCGAGGGACCTGTATTGGAGCTTAGTGAATGTGCAGGAGTCAGTTCACAATTACACAGGCAAACCACTGTCAGGCATTCAGACAGAAAATTTCTGAATTATGCAGCCACTCTCCATCATACTTGAAAAGTCATGAAAATCAGGCAAAGTCCCCAGTGACTGAAGAAAATGGAGTATCACATCCATTTTTAAAAAAAGATAAGGATTGTGGGAGCTACTGACCAGTCAGCCCATGCCTAGTAAGATTATGGTACAGATCCTCCTGGACAATACATCAAAACACAAAGACAGAGAGGTGGTTAAAGACAACTCACACAAGCTGGAGCTTCACCAAGGTCAAATTGTGCCTGACTGACCTAGTGGCCTTGTATGATGGAGTGACTCCATCAGTGGAAGAGCTACGAGTGTCATCTACGTAGACTTCTGTAAGGTCTTTGCCAGTCTCCCACAACATTCTGGCTACTAAACTGGACAGATAAGAGTTTCATGGAAGAACTGTTAGATGGATAAAGAATTGGCTGGATGGGTAGAAACCAGCAATAAGTGGACCCACAAGGGTCTGTACTGGGACCAAAACTTTAATCTCTTCAATGACAGTGGGATCAAGTGCACCCTCATCACGTTTACAGATGACACCAAGTTGAGTGGTGCAGGTGATTCACTAGAGGGAAGTGATGCCATCCAGAGGGACCTGGACAGGCCTGAGGAGAGGCCCACACAAGCTTCATGAAGTTCAGCAAGGCCAAGTGTAAGGCCCTGCACCTGCCCTCAGCATTCAAGCCCCATGAGCCACTGCCTTTTTTCCCTTCCCACACGAGCATGAAACCCGCTCCTGCTTTCTGCCGCTGACTCGCCCAACACACAGCACAGGCAGAACCCTTCTAAGGAATTGCCTTTGCCAAAACCCCAGTTTTCCTCATTAGTAGCCAAACCAGAGACATTCCTTCCCAGCACGATGCCGCAACCTGTGGAAAGCAGAAAGGCTGCAGCCACATACCATCCCCTCTCCCAGCTGTGGTGGAGCGGGTGGGTGCAGGGACCCATTACCTGGTTACAGCCTGGCCTTGTAAGACAGGTGACGTACAACACCCAAGGGATTTGAACCAACAAACTGCAAAATATAGCACCTGAGAAGCAATGTTCCTTAGTGGCCTCTAGCAGGAGCTCAGAGAAAACGGCTGGGAACCGTAATCTCTTCAGCCATGGCAGCTACACCCAAAAAGGAATGAGATTATTCCTTACTAACAGCTGCATTCGTACTGCAGAACCTTATCATTGCAAGGGCAAACCCTGAAACCCCAGAGACAGGGGCTGGTAACATTTGCTTTCCAGGACATTTTCAGTGGGTACACATAAGATCATTTTCTGTTCCAACGAAACGAGCACACAGAAGGTAACTGGGTAGTGCTGTATATTCAAGGTTACCACAAACTCTATTTCTGAAGATCACAAAGGCAGAAAGACCAAAGGGGCAAGCCACAATCAGGAGTCTGCTGTGGGATAAAAATTTTTTAACCACCAACATTAGTACAGATTAGTCTTCATCACCACTGGAAAACCATCATCTACCTACCTGCTCTTGCATTCTTAGATGTCTGCACCTCTACACAAACCTGAGGGGAATTCTAGCAGTAAAATTTGTTGCTTCTAAAGCATTTAGAAAACCTACAATAGCTTCCTTTAAAAAGTTACACATTTGTAACAGAACACTGTTAATTTGGAATGACCTATCACTTTCAAGTTCATTCATGGAAAAGTATATTAATGGTAAACTCACCACAAAATGCTTCTTCCATTAAAGAATCCTTAGAAAGTAATTTCTCAGTCTTCCGTCCTGGAGAGTGACAACACAGACCATAAAATTAAAAACATCAAATATTAATATGATTTATGAAATCAGGAAGAATAGCTTTCCTATAGAAATAATAAGATACATTTCAAGAAAATATATATATATATACTAGAAATTTTATCATTTTTTGAGTAGGGATAGTAATCCAAAGTCTGGATTTCTCTATTGAGAACATATGGACGGAGCAGGACTTCATAAAGGCATTATACATACCTGCTAGTCATGTGGTTACTTCAAAACCATCCTCACTGAATACAGAGCAGAAGTTAAAACTTGTAAATTTGCTTCTTTGAAAAACTTTCAAAACTCTAGGTCTGCAAAACTCTGCACAGCCAAAGCTTCAAAGACACTTAAGTACAAATGTCATAAACCATAGAAAAATATATTATCAGAGCTAACAGAACCATAAACATCCATAAATATTTAAAAAGGCTGCAGGCCCTAACACAAAAATTGTGTCTGTCTGAAACTGCAGAGCAGCTATATGAAAAAATGTCTGGAAACTAATTCACTGTGCTGGAACTTGAATGCCAGTTTTGGAAGCCATGGAGAATAATGTTATTAGCTACTTTACTGACTCATGTCCCCCTCTGGCCCGAAAGGGAAGAACCTGTCAGCCTACAAGCAGTCTGCCCAACTGAGGCCATTTACCTTGTCCTACCACATTTTGTCAAATCAAGGTCACAGATAAGCCATATTTTTCTACCAAAAAAAGGATCAGGTCAATCATTGACTGGGAAGAAATCTATGTCCCAGAAGTACAGCTATCTGTTTTCAATATAGTAAACATACTGCTTTTAGTGAAAGACTGAGAGGTCTTTGTTACACAAATGGTTTTGCTCAGCAAAGTCTGACAACCTCTTTGTCCCTCCCTTCTCAAATCTTCAACTTAAGCCAGTTGGTTTTTTTCTCTTAACCTCTTCCCCTCTGCCCACCTGGACATCTCCTACAGGTAAGTACAGCTTGCCAGAAATGACTGAAAAACACTGAGGACCAGCCAGTCCTGCTGAGCGTAGCAATTTATTTGACTGGAACACCATCTCGGAATGAGTTACATCAAAAGACACATAGCATTTTGGAAAAAGCAGCACTGAAAAAAAGTTAGGGCTAACAGCTGTAGTAAGACAGTTGCACATGAACTCCTCCTGGCTAAAACCCACTGGTGGTTAAAACACAGAGGATACGTAGGTCATGAAAATCTTGAGTACTAAGCAAAGGGGTTTTGAGCAGAAGCAGTGAAGCAATATGCAACTCTAATATGCACCTACCCTGGTAACCTATGAGGTCCAAACATACATTAAAAAAGTGGTCAGAAATAGAAATAATTCAGCATTTAATTCTGGAAAGCCTTCCTCAAGTTGAATTTCCTACCATCTGCTGGGAAATGGGGGTGGGGTGGGGAAGAGGGGTGGTGAGTGGGAATAACACTTTTCACTATCTCCTAACAATGGCACACTTTTATAACTTCAATTGAACAAGTTTTGAAGTTCAGGGAAAATACATATTCTCCAGCATTGTGACAAAGTTAGGCCTTTTGTAAAAGAACCCAACCTTTTTTTCCAGTGTATCTTGTACACCAGCTAATTTCACACAAGAATGTGCTTTGCCATAAATTAAGAGCATTGTATATAGACACAGACAACTCTGCAGAAACAGCAGCTTCTCATGCTTTCTGAATCTCTGTATAAAATACCATATTTTAATTGTTCTTTGATCAAAGGGAACCAGAACTGGAACTTGCCTGTGTATTTCCATATTCTGTAAGTCAACTTTTCCAGATAAAAGCAGTTTTTGAAGTATTTTCTAGCTCCCCTGAAAACATGTGAATGCAAGACAATATTGCATAAGCATCTACTCAAACTGTAATTAGCAGTGAAACAATTGCCTTTTCTGCCCTTTTTTTCTAGAATTTATAGAAAATAAGTTGTCATACAACTCCTTCAGGATGAAGGATCAGAGTCAGCATACCTGTTCGTCTTACTCCTAAATTTCAGTGGAGTCTATTCCTCCTAAATTTCAGTTTTCCATTGTGGTCTAGGCTGCCTGAAAAGCTTCTGGCTTTTTAAGGCAATTGGGCAGCCAGTGTCAGAAAGACAGATAAGCATACATTTACTTCTTAAGGTTAGGTTTAACAGTACCTGTTTGGGATTGCATAACTTCTTGTGAAAGGGCTTCCTTCCGCTGCTGTTAGTATTTCGTCACGGTGGCTGGAAAGGGAATCCAAGTGCTGCTTTCACCCCACTGCAAGGTTTGATTGGCACCCTTGTAACACCATGTACAGCCCCCTACATCAACCTAACACTTGCTCTTGTTCAAGCTTCAAGCAGGTACAGAGCAATCTTTAAACACGAGTACAATCAATTGTTGGAAAGACAATCATGTTGTTGTTAATTGAAAAGCAATTCAATACAGCATTTGGGGAATTTTATTTAGGAATAAAGCATAACTGGAATATGAAACAAGCATTCGAAGTCAGAGAGAGGAGAAATTAAAGTGCTTGCTTTAGAGTAAATTAGAAACATTTTTCAAAGGTGTAGGAATACAACAAATACAATTGTATGTGGTTCTTTTTCTTTAATGAAGAACAAGTGAATTTAAAATGTCTTAAAAATGTCTCTTAAACCTTGTTCACTCTACGGTTGAGCTCAACATGACATGTAACTCACTTTCTAAACCAGAAGACTGTAATTATACTGGAAGAACAAAGACTAGAGGTAATTGCTGACTAGAAAACTTTGTTACAGAGTCACTTGACATCCCAGAGGTTTTCCCAATACTTGATATCATCTTGTTCAGGAGGCCACCAATTAAAAGACAAACTCAAGGAGCAAAGGAACAAAACTCATGTCCACATTTCGTTTAATTTTACTCAGAAATATAAAAGTGCAAGTTCTGTAAATTAACAACGTTTACAGTACATCACAATAAATATGCCACCTTGTGACGTCTAAAAAGTCTAGTTATTTATTTGAAAGGAGTCATATTGAGATAAAAACTGAATCAACATCAACAAAAAATAACCTGTCCCAGTAAAGATGGCCTTAACATATTAACTAGCAAGATGCATATTCCATTATTGCTATTAGACCATGCCTCCGAGTTCCAAAGTATAAAAACTTGACAGTTAACACAAAATACCGTTGAGATTTTTCTCATCACAGGCACAATCTAACATAAAAAATAATTTTGCAATTTACAATGTAGGAGATTCTCCTACGAGGAGAGGGAAAAAATAATTAATACAGAAACATACAGTTGTGATGATTTGCTAAGTCCACAGAAAAGCTGCAATTTGCACAGTTATTAAACTGTTACATGAACATATAGTGTCTTTCCCACTCCCGGCTTGGTGAGAACAGGCCTTTTAGTAAATTTACTACAATTTGCCAGCTACCTCCAAGTATGCAGACCTTAAATATCCCAACACAAATCGCATGCAGGTGCTTTGTGTCCTGAACAGCCTAGTCTCATATATTTAAGGAGTGTAAAGGATTTTTGCCAGTAACTGTACTGTTTCCAGCTATTTACCAGAATGTGTCTCTGATTGCAAAACATTAAAAGTCAGATACAACAAAATAAGATTTCAAGTACCTTAAAGCCCATTTTTAAAATAATTTTCTGAACTCTAAGCAGTCACTATATATATACAATATACCATTTTCTAGTCAATACTTATTTGGATTGACCAAATAAGGTTGAACACTCATTTATGCCTCATTACTGTCAAAATGGAATAAAAAAACTCCAGTGTACTATCTGTAACACACCTAGATTATAGAAAAATAAAACTGCTTTTTTTAAGAGTCCCTCCTCTCCTTCAGGAACTGCAACAGAAGTGTTTACCTGCTCTAGGAACGCCTTTCATAGCAGAACTGTGTATTTCTAGAGAGAAATAAGTGTCTCAACCATTTCATTTGGCCTAGGAAATAGGACGTTATTTCTCTCCTCCGTATCAGTCTTGCTTTAGATGTAACCTCAAAAGCAAATCAATGAAGATTAGGTGTGGGTAAGGTCTAAAACTTTGGCAACATGCTCTCCAAAAAGGTAAGAAAAAAAAAAAGTTTAAGCTACAAAACTGTTTAAGGCAACCTGACCAAAGTAAAGATAAGGCTTTTAGATAACTCTTTCCAAGGATATCCAGTTTTCTTTGCTTTGCAAAGTAATATAATTCAACTAACTTTCTGGTCAGATTTCCATTCATAAGCTTCTTTTAAAAAATATTTACCTTCCTAGAATATGGTATTAACTGAATATAAAACATAAGGAAATACTACATATTACAGGCAATGTAAAAAAAGCTACAGATAAGCACACAGATGGCCAAGTATTAAAAATTATATGGTCATGAGAAAAGTATTAAGCTCTCCGAGGTATAGCAATATCTTAACACCACAGGTTTGAAATACCATATAGAGACTCAGGATATTGTAGTATTGGTGTAACTATGAAAGCAAATTTTTGGGTTTGTGTTTTGTGGTTTGGTTTCTTTTTTTTTTTAAATACCTGTAAAGGTCACCACTACAAAGACTGAGCAGCTTGAATGAAAAATACATAAAATTACTGTATCTGGCCTATGTATTTTAACATTACATTCAGAAAATTAAGAGTGGAAATAAGAACTGCCCACATTGTAACTGCATGTCCAAGTATTTGGCTGGAATGTACCGGAAGCAGAGATCATAAACACTGACATAAATTCATACCACAAATCTGAGCTGGATTGGGAGGGATGAGACAAAAAATGGAAGGCAATGAGAGGTTTAAAATTCACACATTAGTAATCATGAGGTAACTGACGTAAGCCACTAAAATTTAGTAAGATCTGCTTTTTGTGGCTGAACAGTTTTCCTCCTCCTGTGTATTGGCAAATGTGTAAAGAAAAAGAAGTATTCTGACCATTTCCAACTTCAAAATTTACACCCATTACTTTTATTGTATTATTCTAATCAAACCAGAAGTGTTCCCCTTGGCATATTTTAGATCCAGATCTGTTTTAAAAGGTAAAAATCACACTTGCCAGTATTGTTTAAGTAAATTATATGTGCTTATTTAGGCTCACCCACAGTTGCAAGCAATTGTGTTCAGCTTGGTTTAAACAAAATAAAAACCAATGAGTTAAAAACACAAGGTCACTTAACCTTCTTCCTGGTTGATTTACCTTTAGTTAAAATTGTAATGTTTTACTAAGCCATACCAACTCTGACCATACTGGGAAAGTGTCTCTGGCACAAGTGGTTTTCAGAAGAAAAGCTGGTCTTCCCAACAGCTCTTTCTTCTGCTTCATCTTAAAGTGCAGAAACTGTGGGAAAGGATAACAAGACTTGCTGTTCGTTACTGTGGAACTACTTCCCTTAGAGAGGCTAAGGCTGCATGTATGCGGACGTGCAATCTGTTCTCAAAGTCATAGCCAGAAAATTCCTCCTGGGGGGGGGGGAAAGAAAAGAAAAAAAACACCAAACATATAACTGTCAGCCTCCTTCACTTCAGGACATGAAGACAATTTTGCTACTAGTGCTTAAGAAGTCATGTTACAAAAGAGTCCAAAAGAAAAGAGGTGAACTGGAGATTGCATGTTGCAATATCCCCACATTACCCAAACCAAAAGAATTATTACAGATATTCAAAAAGCTCTAGCCCAAGGCAGGAACCAGTTGGAACTGACAAGGAGTGGAGAGCTGTCATTTTCAAAATTTCTGTAGCAAAATCTTAGTTGAAAAAAGCAAGGTTCTAACAGTCCAGGAAAGGTCACTAATGTGGACTCTGTGCTATGACTGACCTAGGAATACATAGCTATGTAACATATATAAATGTGGATCATATACATTCATGCATATCTATATGATAGTGTTGTAGACTATAGGGGAGGGACACCACCACTTAACATCCACTTCACCTGCCCCAAAACCACAACCTCCCAAATGCCCTCATCTCAAAAATCTAAATTTGAAAGTGCCTGGTTTTTACCTTGGCTTGGAGCAGTAAGGTTTTGCCTCTTGGCACAGTCTACAAAAAGACAAACATTGCATTAGAAACACATCAAAAATGTTACAGAAAATATCTTAAATAAATGACACGGTCAGTCTGGAGTAGCACCTCTATCTTGAAAAAAGGTACCAAGCAGACAAAAACCTCTAATTAGGAAACTAGAAATATTAATGAGGCACCTAAGGCAGAATTATGTATTTCTAGTCTATAGAAAATGCAAGTTGCTGCCAATGATGGTGAGCTACAAGAATGTACAAGGGAACAAACGAGGCTACAAATAATTGACTAATTGATCATTACAGTAGTTTTTGTTTCTTAATTAAAGTTTAAGCCATTTATTTACAAAACAAGTTAATGGATATTAAGCATTAAGAGTTGTTCCAGAAATTTCAATTTCAAACTCTTATGGAAAGAAAAATATATTTGCATATTAATATTTACTGCTGAGAAGCTCCTGTTTTATTTCCTATATAGTACATCTTTAATTTAAGCCTTACAAATAAATAAGATACAGAAAAATGAAGTTCCCTTATTCATATGTACCTAAATATGACTGTATCTAGTTTTATTGGTTACATTACACTCAGTGTCTAAGACAACTACAAAAAAATCTGTAAATTTCAAGATTTTAATATGGTTACATCAAGAAGAACTTGATTAGAATTCAATTTAAAATAACAAAGGTGATCCAGATGACATGGTAAATCAAACATGTTATTATGCTTAACAATAACTTCAAAGCAAAGTAAATTTAATAACAGCATGGTTTTTATAATAAAATGCATATTGATATCTGTTGCTCAGGTCTGTAATATGCTCTGCCTCTCATGTAAATGTGATTCATAAAATCCTATCCCTTCCTTAGCCATTATAGAGCTCTACCAGGACACCTCAGTTAGATAATGAAATTTTCTATAAACAGCATCCACTCACCTCTAATTCTAGCTCTTGCTTTTCCCTACCTCATTCCACTCTATTCAAGTTAAGCATCATTTATCTCCTCATTGTCCGAGTGCCACAAGAGGGAGTTTTCTGCATGTCCTTCATACACTAAGCACTACCACAGGTTCCCCATAGAGCTACAAGACAAGCTTGTGCAGCCCTCAAAGACCCAATATGAGGCACATTTGGTTACTGTGTGCACATCCTACATGTAAAGCAGGAGGAAGGAAGGACTGCTCTCATATTCTCCAAATAACCACATAACTTCACTACCCACCACACCCTTTCTTTAGAGACACCTGACATTATCAAATTTAAACATGAACATGGAAAAAAAGGCAGAAAGAATAATACAGGACTCAGACCTCCCTTCCAGGCTTCAAGGCCCAGTTCCAAGTCTTAGGGTAGCAGAGTTTTCAAAAAGTACATTTACTTTTAAAAGCATTTTCTAATCTGTCCTTTGTCATGACAATCACCTTTATTGAGAGGTTTTCCTTTCCTTCCTGTTTTAAGGGGAAGGTTCAGCTCAGATGATTATACCTGACAACATCAAAAACAACTGAAAACAGAATCTTAAGAATATGAGAAACTATCAACACAACTACTTCTTAAGAATATGAGATATTATCAGCCTAACTACTTCATACACTACATACAATGAAGGGGGGTTCAATCACTACTTTGTAACCACTTCCTCCAACTTTCAATCTGATTAAGGATGTACTACACGAGGTAGCATAAACTCCAAGTAGTGCTGTTACACATCTGAGGAGGGAAAACAGCACAAATGCACAAGTGGTGCACAAGCAGCTCTACTCTTAAGATTCTCCAGGTTTCCTAGGAGGCAGAGTACGTGCAAAGACCTAAACAAATCAAATGTATCATCAGCCAAGCCATTTGGACAGTCTGAAAGCCAGGCTGATTATCTTCCTCTTCACCCTGAACAACAAAACCCTCACTACTCAGGGTGAAAATCAAAATGTCCATACAACAATCTTTAATGGAATTTAAATGACTGAAAACATTTGCTATTTTAGGAAGGCATCAAATTCTATTTGGAAAGGATAACTACAAGCAGTCTTTGAGCTTGAATGGCATCCAACAGGATATTAAATAGGTAAGAAAATGACCCTAAGCATCCCTGATACTAAATACCACCTGTAGACAAGAAATCCCCGCCTACCCAAGGCATTCTGGCCAGGCTTTTTTTGCCACCAGCAGCAGGAACACTCTCTATATTGAAAAAATAAGACATTGTTACCTTAAATGCATTTCTTGGATTGAAAAAAACCAAAACCTAAACATAAAATAGTAATTTTCTTCACAGTAGGTATAAAACAAATTTTTAAAACTTCACATACATTATCACCCATAAATTTTGTTTTATTCTTTATATAGTGGTATGCTGACTCCTTATGCTCATTTTAAGAGTTTAAAAACAGTTTATGCTATTACCTCTGGATTGTCTAAGAGAATACAGCCAAGTTCATAGCAAGCATAGGGCTGGACATACAAGTTGCTTTGACGGCAGAGTTCATCTTTTGCAGCTCGCTGAAAGTACTGTAAAAAGGAAAGGAAAAACCCCAAAAAACTACAGTAATTTATTAAAATTGACTGTTTGATACTTCAAAACAATTAAGAAGAACCATTCAACTTTAAGCATTAGAAATTAGCCAAAGCTAAATTGAGAATACATTAAAAATTTACAACAGTATAGATTCCTAGGGATTCAAAGCCAGTATCTTTCTGCATATGTGAATTGCATTCCATTTTGGGGAGGAAAAAGGAAAGGTGTGCCTGTGGAGCAAAACCTGAAGCAGTGGCAAATTTTTTCTTTGGTATGTGTGCTAAAAATCAAATCTCTCAGTGTCTAGTAGTCCTGGAGAAGAAGCAGCAAATGTGTGCTTTCAAAAGGTCAACCTCCAAGGTACTTTTTTTAAAAAAAGATTAATTTTCATTGTTGGACAAAGTAAATCTAGCAGAGCAAGAACTTTGTTATAACTTTTATCTTCCTAGCTTCCCCTTAACTCTTTCTACTACAAGCCACATTGGCTGCCATGGTCATTCAGCACATTGAACTACTTTTACAACACAGAATATAATGACGACATGTTAAACCGAAAGATTTTAGAAGAACCTGTTAGAATTCACAAACCAGAATGATTACTAGCACTGAAAACTAATGACTTGCTTAACACTCTTACTCAACAATATTTACTGTTTAACAGAATAGCTTGTAAAACAGGATTAATGGTGTAAATTACCATTTAACAACTTACCTGAACAGCATCTTCAGAATTTCCTAAACATTTGTGTATGGCACCAAGAAGCAAATTCCTCAAACCAACAGCCGATGAATCATCAACATCCTGACAAGCTTAATGAAAAGGTTCCAGTAAACAAACAAGATGGATTGAAATCCTTCCTTAGACAAGAACTGTGGCCTATGGTGTCTTTTAGTCCAATGTTTAAATTTACCCAGACAAAGGAGATGCTAGTAACATTAATATAAAGCAAAGTAATTTGTCTTCTTTTAAATACAACCCATTTTGTATGAACTTCATCAAGAAACCTTGTGACTCATGAGAGCAATTCCGAACAGGAATTAATGAGCTGAAGTCAAAGGTAGTTGGTGTGTTCTTCTCACAAGAAAAGGAGAATCCGTTTCTCTACCAGTCTTTGAAATATCCACTAAAAAGTAAAGTTAAGAAACAATCACCTCCTTCTGGTGTTATGGGAAACTGGTTTGTCCCACATATTGAAAAAAAAATACACAGTCCCGAATTATGTGGAGCACAGGGCAAACAGTTCAGACAAACCTGATTTGTTCTGAACCGAGGCCAAGTGACAGACACACAAAAATCTACACTAGACCTAAAATCCCAGACTAGGGTATTTTGGCATCACAATTCTCAATGATGACGAGATGATAAGGCTTATTTGCCAGACCTTAGCTGGTCAACAATCCAGGGACAGACTGTGCCTCAGCTGAGTAGTGTTCTGTTTCCAGGAAAACCTGTATCACAATGCATGAACAGTTTCTAGATGAATCAGGCTCCATTTTGATCAAGCTTATTAGAGCCAGCTCTGTTAAACCAGGACTAGTTCCATGAGGATCCATTCACATTTGTCAGCACCATCACCTCCAGGAAGACAAGGGTACAGGGAGACCTGCAG
This sequence comes from Neopelma chrysocephalum, assembly GCF_003984885.1. NCBI lineage: Eukaryota > Metazoa > Chordata > Aves > Passeriformes > Pipridae > Neopelma > Neopelma chrysocephalum. The sequence continues at coordinate 23,837,251 of NW_020897689.1, forward strand.
GGCTTTTCACCACTTAACTGCTGTCTCTGGAGCAGTAAGGCTCCTTAAACATTTTGCCTCATTGCATAAACCCTGCCAGATCTTAACCAGCTCTGCATTCACAGTTAATCCACAACCCAAAGAAACCATCTATGGATAACTAAGAGTTGGCTGCATGAAGTATTTGGGCTGACAACTCTCATTGTAAGGATTGAGTTACTTTGTGTTTTACTTACAGGGATACAGGTGGATATAAATTATTCCTTTAAGTCAAGTTCTAGCCCTAAGGAAAACCCTGGAAATCCACCACAGCAAATTACAATTCAGTTGTTCATGAGAAGAGGAAACAAATATATAAAAAAAATTCCTTATCATTCACGTTCTTGAGATACACATAAGGTGTATCAAAAACAGTCTCACTGCACACATCTTCAGCCAGGGATGGCTGACGCAGACCTGTCAGTGTCAAAGTTAGAAGAAGCTTATCTCTGAATTTTCATCTGTACTGCTATTTCACATTAAAATGTGAACCACTGACTAGAAGCTTATACAAGGGAGATCTACACTGCTTCTGGGTGTGCAGGAGAGAACACATACTCTTTTACACCCTCGAAAGCTGACTGTTCTGAAGGTGAATGATAGCCAAAAAAAATCCTCACATTTATTTTTATGTGAGTAAATCTGCTTTTAAAGCCTACCATTACCTTTGTGACTAGAAAACTAGAGATCTGAATATAACCCACTGCCATCACTCAATTTAAACAGATAGATTATCTTAAATTAAAACCAGAACAAAACACCACTACTAGTCCTGACTCTCAGCTTCAAGACTGGTAGTTTTCTAGCTTAACATGAAAATTGCATACAATCCCCAAAACTACAATTGCATACAATCCCCCACAACTACCAAAAAAAAAAAGACAACCTCATAGGAGACAATTTTTGTTTTATTTTCTAAATGAGCAAGTAATTATCTAGAAATAATAATAATAAAAAAATAAATTAAAAAAGAGAGGGTTTTAGAATGGTTTGGATTGGAAGGCACCTTAAAGATCTTGTAGATCCAACTCCCTTGCCCTGTGCAGGGACACCTTTCACTAGACCAGGTTGCTCAAAGCCTCATCCGGATTGCTCAAAGTCTCATCCAGCCTGGCCTTGAACACTCCCAGGGATGGGACATCCACAGCTTCTCTTAGCAACATGCGTCAGTGCCTTACCACCCTCACAATAATTTCTTCCTAATATCTAATCTAAATCTGTCCTCTTTCAGTTTGAAGCCATTCCCCCTTGTCCTATCAAGTACATGCCCTTGTAAAAAGGGCCTTTCCTGCTCTCTTGCTGGACCCCTTTAAGTACTGAAAGGTGCTCTGAAGTCTGCTTGAAGCCTTCTCTGCTCCAGGCTAAACAGCTCCAACTTTCTCAGCCTGTCTTCATAGGAGAGGTATTTCAGCCCTCTGATCATCTGTGTGTGCCTAATCTGGATCTGTTCCAACAAGTCCATGCGCTGAGGATCCCAGAGACGGATGCAGTACTCCAGGTGGGATCTCACAAGGTCTCACAAGAGCAGAGTAGAGGGGCAGAATCATCTCCCTCGATCTGCTGCCCACACTGCTTGTGATGCAGCCCAGGATGCAGTTGGCCTTCTGGGCTGGGAGCTCACGTTGCCAGCTCATGTTGAGCTTCTCTTCAGCCAATTTGAAACTGTTTGCAGAATGCAAACAAGAGTGACTGCTGGATGGAGGGAGAAGTACAGTAAACCTCATGATAAACACTGCTACCATAATCTTCATGTGACAGATATCTGAAGACATCTGGAGACTAAGGAAGAGGCAATCATTCACCACTACCAAGGTCCCAGCAGCCAAGATAAACAGAATGCCTATCATGTCATAGATGACCTCACAAGCGACCTACTTCCTCTTAAAAGAAAACTGACATGCAGAAACAAATCGGTAGATTTATTCTGTTATTTTTTAGCTACATTTAAATTAGTTATATTTTGTTTAGTGACTCGGAACAGTAACTATCATGCTATTGTTTCATTTTAAACAATGATTAACAAACAACTATATGCAGCAGGCAATGAAGCATTAAGCTGAATCATAATAGGTCATTATTCTATGGTTACCCAAACTGTATTTTGCTATGACACATGCACACAAGTTTAACTTTTCATGCTACTACGATCAGCTACTTCACACAACAGAATAAAATTATACACCCGCCTTTTAAGAAGTAAATAAATAAATCAAGCTTATACCTTGATAAACCTTATAAATAAATCAATATTATACCTTGACTCATATGCTGTAAGTTCGAGAGGGAACAGTTTGGAAGGGCCTTCCATAAGTATAATACTTCAATGGATGCCAGGACACACAGCTCTTTGGTTGGCATTTGTTTTCTAAATCTATCTGCCTGCAAAGTGGGGAGAAAGAAGGAAGGGAGATCCATCATTTATCCTTTTATGGGGACATAATATTCCCAAACAATATATCACAAACAGTAATTTTAACTGTTTCATAAAGTCACACAACAATTCTATGAAAGTAAGTCAACGGTAACTTAGCTTAAAGACTTTTAGACTAAAAAGCAAAAATCTGTCAACTAATTTAGGAGCTTACCTATTGATCAAAATTAAAACTTCCTTGTTTGCAGCCTGACCAGTTTTACTGCATTTCACAGTCCCCAGTACGCAATGATTGGATGCTGAAACAGTAACATCTGCAAGGTATCAGATGGGAGCTATTTCCTAGACAACTCCTAGCTTTCAAAAGAACTAAGGCTTTCACAAACAAGATAAGATAAAAAGGAGTAAGGAAGGCAAAGCTAGAAGGAAAATTACCAAAGCAACTACAGTATCACGTATTTTTATCTTTAATAATTACTTTAGTTGTAAAGTGAATAGATAATTCACATTTCCTTTGCTAGATCCTTCAAATACATTTGACACTATTCTTTTTCCATTCTTTTTCCTTCCCACTAATTCTACAGAAGCAACACAAAAGAAAACAGATACATCCTTCAAAAAGAAAATACTGTTAAAGAATTGAACTGTTATTACTGCACCAAAACAAGTCAGCCTATGCTAAAACTAACCTTTTTCACTGAAAATTGTTCAATTTGATTGTTTTTTCTTTTGAAAAGCTTCTGAACTTCCTTGAACACATTCTGAGCACCACTGACATCACCAGTGGCTCCTTGACACACTGTAAGAACACAGAAATATGTTAACACTACTGGGATATGAAACAGGAAAAACTAAGATTAGATATCACATGGTCACAGAAGAACAAACACACTCACTTCAAGAAAGTGTCTAGACCGAAGATCTGACAAACATGATAATCCCAACTTCCCCAGGTACCCTCTGTGATCATTAACAAGTCAGTACTACTTTTGTATAACCATTAAAGGAAGTAATACCACCCAGCCTCTAAAGATTTATTTATTAGATCTTTGCAATACAACTGTTACTACACTGACAATCCTAATTGTATCTACATCGAGAGGGTGTACACACAGGCAGGTACACGTGTGAGCATGCAAGTGTTCATTATATAAACAAAGAAATTATCCAAGTCAAGTCTGGCACAAAGCTGCAAAAGCAGCAGGCAGTGTGGAAGGCACTGCACACACTAGCAAGTTTCCCAAAACAAAACAGTGCCAAAACCTTATCACATCACTGATTTATCATCTACCCAATACACTGAATGTACTCACCTGCTGTTAAATAAGCATAGTAGCACTGGGACCACCTGGATTCATTTTTAAGCCTTTCGAAGGATTCAAATGCATCTTTGAAGTTCATCTCTATCATGCTGCACCAACCTAGAAGCAAAACTGATTTAATTCCAGGGAAAGTACAGTAATTCAAATTTGGTGTCAACATTATTGAAACACACAGTCTATTATGAGAGCTGGAGCTACTTTAACAATTACAACAGTAACTGGAAAATTAAAAACAATGTAAATGAATTCCATATATTTAAAGCCTGGTTTAAATTTACTGAGAAATTCTGAATTATAAGATTCCATACAAAACAATGAATCCACTTCAGAGCAACAACAAATCTATACAGACACCAAAATCTTTTTTTAAACTTAGATACAATATTTTGTAGGACACTAAAACTTAAAAAGCTACTACTTGTTCCTTTATTATTTCCCACTGTCACAAATTCCCATTTACAGCTTGAAGCAACATATCTTCTCCACTCTAAAGAGCTGTATGCAAGATCATATAGCATATACTACTATTGATAGAAGGAAATGAACATGAAATACAGATCCTGCAAACTGTGAAGCTTCACTAGACTGATTACTTTTTGGTAGAGAAATGATGATTCCCTGGACAAATTAAATGAGTTAATTTCTAATTTTAAATAATATTCAGTAAGCGAACAGTGTGCCCTTGATTCCACAGTCTACTCTCTGATTTTGCATCACTTTGTGTTTGCAGAAAAATTTATCATGAAAAATACTTGCCCAAACAAGAAGACAGGTTTATTACCATAATCCATCCAAGACAAAGGCCGGTATTCTAAAACCTTTTTAAAAATCATAATAAAAAGAATCCAGTTTGCTTATTGAAGTTGCCAATCTAAACTTGAAAATGAGCCATTTATGGCATAAACATATCCAACGTACCTATTTCATATAAGCAGACATGCTGAATCTCCCTTTGATCTGTTGCAAGTTCCAAAGCAGTATGAAATGAGGTCAAGGCACTATTGATTTGACACTAACAAAAGTGAAAGAAGAATAAAAAAAAATCAGACTGAAATTTAAAATTTGTTCTATAATTTGATTTTGATAAAGAAAACAATCAGATTTCTGTTAATAGGAAATTAAACATAGTAGAAGAGTTTAACAGTGTAGCAATAGCCAGTTCAGATTCTCTCTCAACCTTACAAGTAAGTGACTCTATTTTCTATTATGTCAGAAATTCATTGGTTTTGTGCAGTAAGCTTTAGGGTAGTCTCATTTTTACTCTTATTAGTCATTCCACCTTTAGAAGTCATATTTTTAGCATCTGCCAATGAAGTTTAGCTTTCTGCACAATAAGGGTACCATTAGTGTTTGATTTTATTTATTTTGAACTTTTCTCCTTTTCCCATATCCCTCAGCAACCACTTTAAGCAACAGTTAATAGAGAATTCATAAATGCTGCATGACACATTAGAAGATAAAAAGGCACATGAGAGAAAAAAAAAACATTTTGATAAAATCATTAGTTAGCAACAGCTTAGCAAAAAGAGGCTGACATCATTCTAAAAACTAGAATGATAGTTCTTTTGACTACCTTAATTTCTAGTTTTCCCAGAGTAGGATGGGATTTGTCCATACCAGTCATTATGGGGAGGAAATGCAAATCAATATTTAATTAATTTTACATATATATACTATGTATTACAATATGGCCTGTACCTGCTTTAATAGCATTCCTATATTTATTCTCACATACAATTATAATAATTTATAAAACAGAAGAATTTTTAAGCCAGTCTCTGCTGACTAAGCAGGTAAGTGAAAGAAACCCTTGCAAGTGCAAACCCATGATCTGTGCAAGCATAACTGAATTCGAAAATTCCTACAAAGATCTGCAGAATTATATCTTAAGACCATGAACAAACAGAGCTCTGAAGTGATTTTTTAGGTTTTCTCCTTTGTCTCATCAGGGAAAACTGTTTTAGTTGCTAAGGAACAATTTAATTGAAAATAATACATACTGCATCAAGACAGCACAACAGCCAGCAAAGGGATCCACAGCTGTACCAACATAAACATTGTACCCTTAGAAAATACAGTGGTAATGAAACTAAGATGCTTGTTGGCAAGGCAGAAGCATATACTACACAGAAAGACAAGTGAGTTATATTTGCCCTCAAAATTACCAGGAAGCCTTAGCCATGTACACCTTGTTTACTTTTGTAGCAGCACATTCTCTCCACTACACATTATCCCAACACGCCTTCCTAGAAAATAACTGTTATGGGCCCAATCTTACAGAAAAAAATAATGTCAGTTTACAACTTTATCTTCATGCTAGGAAGTTCAAAAGCTCTGTAAATCTATGTTTTGAATGACTCTGAGGAAAATGGAAAAAAGAAAATCTAAATATTTAGCCCTCTTTGAAGATACTTTGCCTTCTAAAATCCTAAACATTTCAAAACAGAAATCACTTATTTGTAGGACATGTTATTCCACACAATGACTACTGGCAATTAAATCATTGTCTGCAATGCCATACACCAGCCTGGGGTAGTACATGAAACACCAACCACTCAGTAATATACAAGTCCAGCTGGCTGAATATTCAATCTTCTATAAACTATCCTTTTATAGGATAGATCTCACAAGTGTTTTGACATCTGTCTAACTTTTCCTTCAGCACCAATCTTGGTTAAGTATGTTTCAGAGACATTCCTTAATAAATACAGTTTCAATCTTCTCTAGGGATTGTGACAATATGCTGGAATACAAATTTTTACTCTTAGTGTTAATTCTTAAATTAATTACTATTTGTTTACTGTTTCAAAGAATAAACAGAAAGAATTATAAAGTCCCAAGAGTCTGCAAATATAACATCCTGTCTGCACCTGAAATTGATGTTCCTGAGATTTATAAATATATATAGACACATTTTTAATTCCTTCAACAGGCACTAACTACTCATGCCTCTCTTGGACATAATACAAAGACAAAAAAGCCCATTAAGACATAAAATGTGTAATTTACAGAATTACATAACCATGAAAAAGATTAATAAAGCTAATGTGAGGACCCTAATCTTACATTTCTTGACTTCGCGCTAAAACTGAAAGCACCCCAACCTATCAACTAAGCATCTACAGAGCTTACCAGGCCCAAGTGGCTTCCCAAGCCAACATACATTTCCCCGAAGAGTTGTTCTGAAATCTCAGGACACTTTCCTTCTCCCAGAATGTTTCTATTCTCAATCAGCATTCTGAATTTGTAAAGCTTTTAAGAAGTCATGTCCATAATTAAGGGGAAACCAGAAAGCAGTTTCCTGCTAAAAGGCGACAATTTACACCAGAGAACACTGTATGGACATTTCAAAGCTTCTGTTTTCTATTCCTTAGCACACAGAAACCCATTTTTTCTGACATGACACAAAATCCAAATAGAATAAAACTAGGATACCATACTTTGTAGCCTAGAACAAGTAACTAGAAAAGCCAGCACATTTCTTGAAAATAAACCCTGACATTATGCAAGCTCTGCAAATTTCTTTACTTTAGACATCACTGTGACTTTCTTCCAGAAAGTTCACTTGAGACTTTTCAATGCTTATTATTACTCTTGCCCTCAGTCTACTTTTCCATACCACACCCTCTCACTCCTAAACAAGAATGATACCACTGATACCAAAATGTCTACAAAAAGTAACTAAAAAACCAAGAGTACCTGTCAGCATTACACCACCTCTCACTCTGCCCTCTCCCAGCTCAAGGTATACTTGTACGTGCATATAGGTTAAAGCACAAACTTCTCAATTTTGGTAAGCCACCTGAAATAATATTCCCATGCCCAGTGGAAAGAATTTAAACTTACCAGCGCACTAACAGTTTCAAGGAAGGCAATATAAGCATTTCCCAGGCTTTGCAGGAGCTCTCCTCACTCACCTTGGAAATGAGGAGGAAATTACAACTCACCATATTAGTCTGTAATCTATGAGTATCTGAGCACTTCTGGTTCAGAATCACGGCATCATTTAGGTTGAAAAAGACCTCCAAGATCATACAGTCCAACCTTTGATTGATCACCACGCTGTCAACTAAACCAGAGAACTAAGTGCCACATACAGTTGTTTCTAGAGCACCTCCAGGGATGGTGACTCCACCACCTCCCTGAGCAGTTTGTCCCGATGCTTAACAACCCCTCCTGTGAAAAAATTCTTTCTGATGTCCAACCTTAACCTCCCTTGGCACAACTTGAGGCTGTGTCCTCTCATCCTGTCACTTTTTGCCTGGGAGAAGTGGCTGACTCCCACCTGGCTACAACCTCCTTTCAGGCAGCACTTGTAGACAGTGATAAGATACTCCCTGAGCTTCCTTTTCTCCAGGTGAAAAAACACCAGCTCCCTCAGCCACTCCTCACAGGAACTGAGCTCCAGACCCTTCACCAGCTTTGTTGCCCTTCTCTGGACACTCTCCAGCAACTCAATGTTTTTCTTGTAGTGAGGGGCCAGAACTAGACACAGGACTCAAGGTGCAGCCTCACCAGTGCTGAGTGGAGGGGGACAATCACTTCCCTGCTCCCTTTGGCCGCACTTATATGAAATATGTAAGACCAATGCACAGATTCAAGACATATGTAACCACAAGTGTATCATGCAGAAATCCAGCACAGCTCCTTGCCGTTGCCACCAGTCACATACCTGCCTTTACTATTATGTCAACAGCATTCAAGCAAATTAAGCATGTAAATTCCTAACAAAATCTACAGAACAGCCCTAGACATTTAACCAAAACATTCAGACACAGCAAAACCTCCCTGATACAGCACCACTTGGAACAAAGCAATGATGAGAGAGGGGAGAAAGGCTGCTGAATAGAAAAGCTCCCATGCAAACAGACACATGAATAGCAAAGGGACATTTTAATTCCTGTTAGCAACCAATAAGCTTTCTGCTGACTAAGGGTCATGGCTACACAGCATTCTGCGTGCCTAAGCTAACTAACTTCATTAACATGGCTACGCTGTCTCTGGCACAAATAGTTTCACTTGGACCTAAACTTCAGTATCAGTACTGCAGTATCTACATACTGCATCATTTCATACACTAATACTGTAAGATTACATTTAAAGAACTCTCCTCTGAAACACACTGATACTCCAGAAAGGGACCAACTTCACAAAACCGACACTCATCCCAAACATATTCTCCTTCTTTACACGTAGAAAGATATATTCAGTTTATTAGCAACTTATGTTTAGGCTTTCACCCTACCTTGCTCTGAAAGTCAGAAGCACCAGTTGAGTTTTATTTCTCATTACACTAAAAATACCAAGTCATACCCTGGTAATCAATGCACTTGCATTTTTAACTGCACTTGCCTTCACTGTGTAGCTATTCCTGACAAATCTGATTTTTACCATAAGAATGGAATATGCATACAATTGAACAAAAGCCACCAAAATCTTTCCTACTCAGACAAACAGCAATACTTCCCCAGGACTGACAGCTTGCCTGTGACAATGTAATTCCCAAAATGCACCACTGCCTTCAAAACAACAGCAAAAAAAGAAAAATAACATTCAAATCCCATGCAAGAATATGCCTGCAAAATCTGATAGTCCACCGAAGCCTACTCCTCTGTTCCGTTACTCTTGTTACCTCTCTCAGAATATTTAGCCGTATTTGAAAGACTTAATTGCAAATCCCAGCAAAGAATGACCACCAATATTAATATCTCAATGAGCTCTTGTAATTATGACGTTGAGATGAACAGTTCGAACATTCTGGGTTTGTGCTTCTGTGTTAGGTTTTCTGGTTAATATAATCGTTCAGAAAATATTCTGGTCTGATAAAAGTAGCAGCTAGGAGTTGAGTAGTTTGAAGTACTTGTCTTCTATTATCAGAGATTCTTAGAGAATAATTTAGCCAAAACCCATAAGGTTCCAGCAGTGTTTGAATAGCACTTTGCAATAGCATTCACAAACACATTCTTAGTGAATACATTTCGGCTTGGGTCAGAGCTCACCCTTAGCAACAGAAAACATCCTGGTTTGACCTCTCAAAAGCAAAAGCAGTTATTTAAGGGAAATTACTCCAGAGAATTAGCTGTATATGAACCATGCATAAAACAAAAAGGGGAAGATAAATGCTATGTACTCAGCAGATAATACTCAACATTTTAGCTTCACAAGCAAAACTGAAATAGCTCAAGAAACTACTGAGTGACCAAAAGCACTTCCTTTTAGCACAGCCCACAAATGTATCAAGTAGCTGAAAAAGAATTTCAAAATGTTAATTCAGATAGATGTAGTGGAAGAGCTGGTTTTGCATCTGAACTTGAAACTAGGAAGGATTTAATCCATTCTTATTATCTTTCCATGTATCTCACACTTCGCTGAAGCTTGCTTAGTTCATTGACATCAGAAAAATGTAAAATAACAGGGTGAGGAGGAGAAATCAGTCTAAAGGATGAAAACACGCAATACCTCTAATCGCTGTATCCTTCCCTTGAAGAACATGAACAGAGAAGAATTTGGATAAGCAGATTCTTTTTTTGCAAGAATTTCTTTTGCCTCTTTCAATCCTGCCTTGTTATCGCTGCCGTCAAGAGCAAAAAAGGGGCGAACAACTGTGTGGTACCACAAGAGAGCTAATCTAAAAGAAATGTAAGAGTAAAAAGGATTACAGCTTGTAAACAGAAATTTAAGGATTACGTTCTACACAGAGACATTTTTTAATTATTCTGAAAGACAAAGATAGACATGAATCTTTTATTATTCAATCTGGCTTTAAAACAAACACAATACTACTACCATACATCAACATACTCCTAAACTGCACCTGAACATACAATTCAGTGCACGTCACCCAAAGGCAAGGTAATAACCCAGCTCATTGCATCAAAGCAGTTGAGCCTTTAGAACACTGTCAATTTTGAAAAAAGAAAAACTCACAGGAAAACTATGAAAACTAATTGTTCATTAGAGAGGAAAAAAAAAATCCTCCAAAAACCCCAAAAACTAACAAAAAAATCAACAACAAACCTAAACACACATCAGCAGACACACTTGAAATCAATGTCAAAAAGAAATACATCCTGTTTTCAGAAGGGCAGACATCTACATGACCTACATCGCTTCTGGAAACAAGGGCAGAGCACAAAGATTTCCAAGACTATCTTAAGGAGGAAACATTCCCAGAAAATATAATTTTTCTTCCCCAGAAAGGAGAAAGAACGAATCAACAGGAACATTTAATCTTAACCTTTTTAAAACAAACAGAAATCCAATTCTTCTCCTGCTTGTCAATGTTTCAAAAGTGACATCTTATAGTACCCACAGTAGATCCAGTAATAAAAGGATTAATTTGTAGATGATGTAATAATAATTTATGAGGGTAGTTTAAATTACGTCTACCTCTTAAAAAGACCTGAATGCAGTACGAAGTCTTGGAAAAAGAGTACACAAAAATTACTCCTTTAAAAATACTATAAGGAACATCTCATTTTACTGAGACACTAAAATAAATTAAAAAAAAAAATTAAAAAATTGAAAAGATCTTGGGCTAATAGTAAGGAAAAATAGCTAAATGAGATCAATGACTCAGACAAAATAGCATGCTCTCCATAGCAGAGAATGTAATTCAGGTAAATCTACACAGACTTCATGGGAGCTTCTATTTACTCTGCTGGCATTTAAGCAAATAGACATGAGAACTGCAGGTACTGAAGAATACAGCAAAATATTGACACAAACCCCAAATATATGCAAATAATTAACAGCAGAGATAGTAAGTGATGAATTTACTAAACCATGGCACGTTAAACAACAAACTACGAGTTTATTTTACCTGCTGTTGTTTCCTTTAAAGCAACATGACCTTTTGGTTTTGACTTTTCTCCAGTTACTTACTTTTAGTACTAAGTTATCTACCAAAGCATTTCAATATAGCTACTCACGTAGCTAAAGGGGCCTTCATGTCCTTACTTTCACTTGCATACATCAGTGAGGAAAGCCCCTGTAGGCGGTCTCCAGGAAAACCCAGCAGGTTGATGATTTTGAGCAGGTTTGGGGGCACCATGGATATGCAAAGATGAAAAAGTCCATATCCAAAGCTAACAGCACCTTTCAGTCTGTTTAGCGAATCCTCCGTTACACCTTCTGCAGCAATATGATTATCATTTGCAGCATCAGAAGTCAAGGATTCCTGAGTTGTTTTCTTCTGATATATTTCCTGAAGTGTATTAATGTCCGTATAGCACTTATTGTAAATTTTCCAGGCTTTTCGGAGTATCCACCCACCTTTTATGTAAGCTAAAAATCAAAGGAAAACAACTACTTCAAGGACACATTTCAGAAGCCGTTTTAAGTGGTAAATGCTATTTCACAAACTCTAGGATGCTCTCTCCATTTGCATTAACTTCTTGTATAAAGGATTTTGTAATAGCTACTGTTCTCTCAAAGAGGTCTTGCATACTGGGCACTATAAACTTAAGTGCTCACAACCACAGACTTTACAACATGCAGTACAAAGGCACTTCCAGTCAGCTACACAGCAATACAACTGTCAGAAAGAAAGAGAGAAATCAAAGAACTTCACACTGGATTTTGCTCCACTATGCAGTACAGATGAAAGAGCTGCCTGGCAAACAGAGAAAAGCAAAACTCAAAAGAGACTACACCTCTTCCCTTAAGCCCAAATTCTGTTAAAAGACAGTCGATAGCAAAATACCAAGAAAAGCCTTTCCTTTGGGCTAGATAGTAAGATTTTCAACATCATCATTTCCCTGCCCCTCACATGAATATAATGCCTTTATGATTAAAAAAAAATGGAAAAAAAAAAAAAGCATGCAGAAATTTTATGGTTTTAAAGTATTTCTCAGTTGCCTAACTTCCTCTATTTCAAATGCAATGAGTACTCGAATTTCCCTAAAAAATCTGGTCTTGAGGATTCTCAGCTGAGAATGACAGAATACTTGGTCTCACTATGATTTTTATAGGAGGGTAAAAAAAGGCCTGATATCAAAAATAAAGATTTGCCTATTTACACAGCAATCATCTTGTAAGCACATCCTTGGATAATGGCAAGTGTTAAACAGGATACAAACAGAATATCCTTGTATATATTAATCATAAAAGCAGACACCAGCATTATGTCTGTGATAGAGTCCTAAGAGTTAGGAACTGCAGTGACAAAGACAGTAACTAAAAATAAAATAAAATGAAAACATGGTTACAGCAGCAGTGTTCTAAACAAATATAACCAAATTTGCAGAGATAAGTGTTATAACTAATGCCAGAATTAGATCATAACAGGTGGTGTGTGTCAAAGAAAAGAAAAATGCTATTAATACCAAACAAGTCCTTACAAGCCTTTGATGCCTTTGACAAAAATCCTTCCAATCACAAAAAAACCCAAAACATTTCTAGAGAAAGTAACATCACAGACTAGGCTATCTCTTTTTGGATTCTTGTTGTATGAGGAAGGGATAAGGCTAGTTTGATAGTCTTAAAAAACTGTACTGAGAAAGACTGCAACATTTGTATTCTCAGTTGTGACAGATGGGTTCTGTCAACATGAACTTGAGGTATTACAAGAAATTAATCCTCTATCTTGAGATCCATATTAAAGCATTATAATAAAAATGGAAACCCCTGCCTTGATTCAGCTGCGTTATAAGACTAACATTACTTCATTTTTAAGCAATTAGGTCATTTTCTGCCTGCACAGAGTACTTTAAGTTATGTGGTTCACCACAAGATGAATGCTCAGACAACTATGCACAGCAATGCAGCACACCAATAATAACATCCCCACATTTTACTTATCCTAAGTAGTGTTTCTCCTAATAGCTAACCACTGTGTTTCAATGCGAGCATGAAATAGAAAGGATGTGTTAGGTGGAAAAAAAGTATAGTTTTAGGCTTTACTTCCATCAGCGTGCTGTCATTACCCCAAATAATTTATATACTATTGATATACCAATATGAAACAATCAAACAAATTATAACAATGAATTCCTAACTTTTTTAACATAAAAATTAAATCAATCCAAATCACTATGCTGATTTCCCAGCATGAAAGTAGTCAGACTCATGACAGCAGTGGAAAATATCAAGAAAAGGCAGTTCAATATTGCCATGGGAAGCCAATGTAAATTGCTGTGTTACCAACGTTATGATCAAACTATTTCTAATACATCCATGAGGGTGGAGAAGAAAATGTGTTAAGCATACGAGAAAGCAGATTGCATGTCATCATATGCTTCTTGTCAAACTGTTCCATGAAGACAAACAAGAAAATTTTCACCCATCCACCGATCAGAAGTATTTGTCTGCCTTTTTTTTTTTTTAATTACAGTCATTTCAATAATCTGGTTGCTGTTTCTGTACAGAAATATGACAAAAACAGAAGATGTTTATACATAAACAGAAAGATAATGTACTTTAAAAACCAAAATGGACCCAACAGTTCAGCAATGGCAGTAAGTAGCATTTAGCTGCTTGGAATTTTAACTAAAGATTCCAGGTATATTTTTTTACTCAGTAGAGTAACCCAAATGTACTGCATGTTGTGCAACGCTCTCTCTGCTACCCACTTCAGTTCTCTGAGCAGCAGACAAGAGAGAAAAGAACAGACATCACCCTCAATTACAGCATCCAACCAAATTATGCAGCTGCAGAATACATACTGAACCAAAGAAAAAAAGCTTCAAGAGGGAGGGAAAAAAAACAACCACCACAAACAAAAACCCAGAACTGCATCAAAAATAGCAAGGAAGTCTTTCTGCAGCACTAAACACACAGCAGACAGAAATATCCCCTGAATTTCTGCTAGCTACAGCCAAACACATTCCTGATGCCACAGCTTGGAAGAAAACAAGTTTGCACATCACAGAAAGCATTACGTCCTTGTTTGAAAATCTTAGGTGTTATTTTAAATAATGTGAATGTTATTTCCCTGATTCAGCTGATCAGCAGAGTTTTCACCAGCAATCTAGTCTGTTTGCCATCGCTTGGTCTTCACTGATTTGGTGAGAACCTGAGAATGCGCTCACACTTTATATACGACCTTGACCACATTTTCTACAAACACATGGATAAAAGTATATTTTAAGATTATGGAAGAGATGCAGGAATGCAAGAAAACATTAGAAATGGCTCTGCAGTCCAGAGAAGGAGTTTATATTCAACACGACAGGATTAACCTCTTTGGCATACAAGGACACACTCTGGTGGCCAGAGAATAAGAACTGATTCAGCAGTTCCATCTTCAACGCACTTCATTTAAAATTGCTTTCACTGGCAGTTTGTCAGTGGCCTGGACTTAATGGCCTCTTTTATCTTGCATCAAGCACACAGATGCTACCCATCTTTGCTGCCCATCTTCACACCAACTCCTCCAACGCCTCTAGGAGAACACGCAAAGGACTCCAACCTGCCTAAGGAAAATCAGTTGAATGCGACTATTGGTACGAAAAAAAGCAAAAAGCATGATCTGTAGCAACCCATCTCATCCTACACTATTACCTACACAAAGATAGAACAATACCTCTGCAAGTGTACCCATCTTGGAATATTTCAACTGGAACTGTGCTCCTTCTTAAAAACAATCATCCTTATTGCTATCCTTATACTGCGACTTTATGATCACGCTTTATTAAAAGGATATCATGCAAAAATATATCTAAACATGAAAGATACAGCACACCTGATAACTCTTGTTTTACAAAGGAGAGCACAGCCAAGTAGACTTGACAGTCTGCTACAATTATTTGTCTTTGTAGACGATCTATCATGGATAGAGTGGATTTTCGTCCATCAACCTGTTTGGAATATAAAAAGACAGAGCAGAGCAAAGTATTAACAAAGATAATAGACAATACTTCTCTAAATCTGAGAAATCAAAAAAGGCAAAATTAACTGCAAGTGATAGTATTGCTACTAAACTAATTCAGCATTTTGAAGTGCAAAACTATGCTAAAATTCCTTTGACAGGTCATCAAGCAAAATCCTACTTGATAGAGAAATTTTACACATATACTAGCAGAACTAAGGTTCTACAAATATTCAGAAAATATTTAAATTTCATTTAATTATTACTAAATGCATCAGACATGGAATTAAAAGATGTTAGATAGGAAAAGCACAGGAAGAGGTATATGACAATTGGCAGGGAAAACATAGTGCCTCTTAAGAGCAGAGAGTGAAGTATGTCAGGTTCAATACTTTTTAGCAAGTAAACTAAATACTGAAGAGAAATGGCTTCTTTTTCTGCTATGTCACACTAGACAGGCCATTCACTACATATTTCTATACTATTACTTTTACTGGTCCTCAATCTTCATGCTTCATTCTTCCTTCATTATTTAGAATAAAAAATCTAAAAAAGGAAGGAAAATTCCCTAGGAATATTCCTGGCTCACAGCACTCTGCAGCCTCAACGTCATGACTTTTGAACGTTACTAGAGCATGTATGAATTAAAGTTAGCCTGAATTAGACAGGTTACAAGCTTCCTGAGATAATTTAAGAGATCACTAATTTGATATGTTAAAAAACAATTACTAACAAAACACAACCTGCTGCTTTAGAAGAGGAATCACCTGAGACTGAGTATTTTACAACAATTAGGAAATCCAAGCAAAATATTTCACTTCATTTCCAAGTTTATCATTAATCTCAACTGCTCTTCACATATCAAAAATAATTTATTCAAAATACAAGGAGGACAGAAAGGAAGTTTTCAGAAATATTTATCCAGTAGACAAATCCATATTTTAGAAATTATGTTCTTACATTCTTTTTAATTTTATTCTTGATTGTTTCTATAACTCCAGCTTCTTCACTTTCACAAAGTTTCTCTGTAGCCTTTAAGTCATCACACGCCAGTTGCATTTTTTCTTCTTCAAATGTCATCATGGCATTCTACCAAAAACCAAACACATTTGAATGATAGAAAGCACAAATGGTTTTATTTCTACAGAAGGTATGGATAATAAAAGTTTTCCTAAAAACTTGAGAATAAAACTTCTTTAAACAAAAGTAGTAAAATACACACATAAGTACAAATATTTTTAACACAGAAACACCAAACTAGAGAATTGAGTACTTTATCAACATTTCAAGACAAATTAACTCAGAACTCAGTAAGTCCTTGCCCCCATCTCAGAGCTTCATATGCAGTCGAATTGAATGCACTGTCATGATGAATTTATAGAAATTCATTTTCAGTTATTGTTATGTAAGGCATGATTTGTACCTGTGCAGGTACTGCTTTTATGTAATAAATTCATATAAATAACAGGCCTCCAAAGTCAGTAACAAGAAACAGCTATTACATTTTTCAAAATAATAACCACAGTCCCTACATAGGAAGAAAAAGAAACCGCATCTGACTCCAACTACTGCTGAATTTCAGAACAAGTAAGTTCTTTTCTTGGAGCTTTATTAAACAAAAGCTCTGAATGACACAGACACACCAAGTGCTGGTGCTATATTTAGAACAGCAGCTAAGCAAGATACATTCAGGATCCTCTGATGCTGCACTCTGATGTTACACTGGTTCAGCACATCAATTCAGATAAGCAAGCCTGAGACATTCTCTCTCTTTCCTTTCTCCCCTCCAGTGACTTAAAAGAAAGCATATGCCCCAGAAGGTGTCCTAACCAGTGTATCTCTCCATATTGCATACTAGAAAGAATTCAAATTTATTTCATTTACAAATCATGTATTTCTGATATACTGTAACAAATTCTGTCTTTAAAAAGAGTATTACCACGGATAATTTCTCGTGAGACACAGGATTAAACAGTAAAGTCAGAATAAGGACAGTCTAAAACATAAGATTTAAACATTTTCTAATACACTTGCTCAGTTTTATATAAGGTATTATCATTTCTAATTTCTACAAGCATTTAACAGACTTATCTTGCTCATTATGACTTTTTAGTCAATCAATATTCTCAGTTCTCATATATCCAGAAAGGAAATAAAGTCAATGGATTGAATTAACAACTTTCATGCGGCAGTATGGATGGAGAAATCTTCAGTAGCAAATGTTATCAGAAAAACAGGCATTTGTGAGTTTTAATTCAATTAATTAATTAAATAACTTCACTGCTCACTTAAGAGAGTGTTTTATTATGCCTCTGTTAATGGAACACATAAATATTTCATACATTGAGAAGCTTAATCACAGAACCTTTACTTTCTATTTAAACCACACAAGTAAACAAGCTTTACATGATGTGATGCCTTGTTCTCCAGCTACATTTAATCTAAAAATTTGAAAAAAATTAGTTTCATAAAAATAACCAAATTTAGAGTATCCAGCATTATGAACATACACATGCACGTACAAACATGAACCAAAACAGATGTATACTCTGTGCTCTCATCTACTCACCAAAAAGCTGACAAAACTGGCTCCAAAACTCATTAATGGGCTATGGTTTCTGTAAAGAAAACAGAAAATAGTTAGTATATTTGAACATATTTCCTGTCATAAAGATCAATATTGCATTTCTTGGGTTTAATTTATATGTTTGCAAATAAATCTTGGTGGGGTTTTTTATATCAAAGAGATACAGAAAATTAAAAATCTGCCAGTTCTACTCTTCCCTTGTGATCCATCACTACAGTTTTGTCCTACCAGACAAGCGTCAGTCAGTTGTATTAAGAGATTCCCATTTCCACCTGCTTCTACGAATTTAAGCTAACCCACCCAGATCTAAAAAAACCGCATCTACCACATGACAAAGTTGTTGTAAATGCAAGGTTCTTATAAGGCTTATGGTTTTATATATATTCAACTTCAGAATACGTACCTTACTACACTGTGTAAAATAGTTTTAAGATGCTTCACCTATTCTCTTTGCAGGGCTATTCCCAAAGGGTGAAATCAACAGCTAGATCAAAAAACACAGGTAACCAAAACCTTGGTAATATATATGGAACAGGTTTCAAGCTTCAGTACAACTGTAGTCACACAGAGCATGAGAGTACAGTAATGCCACATAGAAGGTACTTGAAAAAATTAAAAATTAAAATGCCAGAATCTCAGTGGTACCACGGATCCACACCATTCAATGGTGGGCTGCTAGGGTATATGAAAACACAAACTTCCAGGATTTAAGAAGTACCATTTATGCTATATATATATATACACATATATATATATAGTTACAGTACAGCACTTAATTTTTTTCCAACTTCATTCTGCAAGCATTAGATTAAAGCAGAATTTTTAAAATAGCACAGCCATTTGAAAAACAAGGAGAAAGAAGTATATTACTAAAACACAAATTTCCAGTAGTGAACCTGTATTATATAATACAAGAGTTTGGTTTGTTTTTTTAAAAAAGAAGCAGTCAGTAATGTTTCACACACCCCCACCCCCCTTTTCTCACCTTGTGATTTAACATAAATATTTAAAAGCAAGGACATGAACAAGAATAATACGAAAGAAAAACAGGGAAGATAAACAAAGCAGAAAAACCTTCCCTTTTGATACACATTGCTCAATTCTGGATATAACCTGTCACATGTTTTCATTATTTTTCAAAAGAAAATAGGTTGGGTACTTCCCCCTTTGTTGGCACGTCAACAAAGAACAGCCGCCAGTAAACGTCTCTGCTGTTCAGTACCTGGACTGTTCTCTACCAGCAGCTGTGTTTCACAGGGCAGTAGCAATCAGCTACACAAATTACACTCGCTGCAGCTGGCACTTCCAGCATGAACTCCTGCTGCAGAGGGCATGTGGCTCTCTCGTAATCTCCTTCCCAACGCATGAGGTGTGTGGGACCCATTCGGCAGTCAGTCTTACGATCATACTCAACACAACCTTCACCATACATTTCAAGGTCACACCTCCTGCATTATCAACACCCAACTGATCTAAAACTGCAAAACAGATCAGGACAAGAAAATTTTACATATATGTCCTTAAGTATGAAGTTGCATTTACATCGTACTTTCAAGGAAGCTCAGAAATAACCCAATTGTTTCATTTTTGAGTTTCCTCAGACCAACACACACAGAGAGAAAGCAGTTCTGGGGAGTTAAAAAATGTTAAAGTAATGTTAAAAAATGAAGCAGCTAGTTACAGCTGAGAGTCAACTGGTCTTTACAGACTAGAAAATATACTGAAGCCCTTACTGCAAGCAGCGAAAATTTCCCAAGTATTTTAATGTATATTTGTCTGAGTACAACTGAGTTTTTTCCCCAAATACATATTTATCTTTTCAACTGATCTTTCAACACTGCTTCCACACTTGCACTCTTGACACTCACTTTGTTTCCAATTCTATCCCCCACAATCAAAGGCAAAACAGTGAAAAAATCAAGAGCCACATCACTCTATTCTGAAATTATCAGTAGCTTTAATACAGGAGATAAATGTCGCAGATCAGTTCTTTTTAACTTTCAGTCACTCAATCTATAAAAAGCATTGCCATTACAGCACATATGGGCTGTAGCACAAAAGGACCCTGAAGCAAAAAAACACGATGCATAATATTATACGATGTCTGGGAGATGCTTCTGTTGAGACCATGGAGTTTGGCAACCAAAACACGAAAACTTCACTGCAGGAGTTCCTCACACAGGCTTTGTGACATCACTAAACAAAATAAGAACACTTCTGCCATATTCCTAAGTAGTCGCTATAGTCACTATAACTGCAGCCTTATGGAAGATCATTTAGTAAGGTTAATTTCAGTGTTTAAAATTCATTTTAAACAACAACCATGTTCTGTGCTCAGTCTTCGTGAATATTATGTTGAATTATAAATTCTTCAACAACTTAGGGCTATCTTTTCCTTGAGAGCTAGGAAAAAAGTTTGCAATGGCACAGTACTGTCCCAGTAAAAACTAAGGCTTGACTAATGATGACAATAAATTTCTGAGAAAAATATAATTCTACAAAAATAACCCTTGGCTCAAGCTCCTTATAAGTGACCTTCAACTTCAGACATGATTTTACATCTTTTTTGACAGATACCAAAAAGTTAAGATACAAAAAAATGAGGCAGCGCTTGGGAAAATACTAGTAGCAAACCAATGGCCATATCAATGTTGGCAGGAGTTATGGAACTGAATACAAATTAACACTGGGACACTGCACTACCCAAGTTGTCCTCATGGCTTTGAAAGCAATAGCCTCCATTAAGTAAAGAAAAATCTCAAGACTTTTAATTAGCTCAAAGAAAAAAAAGAACCAGTCTCCAGACATATTTTGTAAAACACCATTTGCCCCTCAGCTAGGAAACTAGGACTCAAAAATATCTTTATTGTAAGAAATTGTGCTACTAATACTATTACTAAAAGATACCACAGTAAAAGGTTCTACATATCAATACAACTGGTACATGTAACTACGCTTAAGTCAAAAACTTCAGAACACTGAAGTAGAACTTTCTTCCAGGTATATAAATCAGCGTTACATGAGACATTGCTTCTCCCAGTAAACCCTGACTAATTTGATTCATATCATGGCATATCTTTAAGAAAGCAATTCAATTTCAGAAGAAAGGTGTTTGCCATGCCCCATTTTCACACATGATGATAACATTCAGGAGTTTTAAGCCTTGGCTTAATAATGCTGAGATAATACAGCCCAATTTTACCATAAAAAATAAATTAGAACTGAAGCACATAAAAACAAACAAACATCTCGGTTACTCCTCAGTATTTTCTTTTTTTCTACAGCAATTTCCAAGACAGTATTTCCCTTCCAAATACATCAGCTTCTAAAGCTACTTTCTAAAGCTACTTGAGCCTAGCTCAAGTTTAAATTTAGAGTAATGTAATTAACCTGCCAACATTTCCTCTCTGCTTTTCTAGGCATTGCTACTTTAACCACAGTCCACTAAGAATTCCAGTCATCATACTAATGGTGACACTCAAGTTGCAACAAACTATTTTCCTTCAAAGTGGGAGAGTAAAGCATAATGGCATGTAAGTTCTCAGATAAATACAGAAGCAGCAACTAAATACTTTAAAACAAGAAGAAATATGTGTAAATATAAAGGTAAGGAATTTACTGCAACAACACAGAAATCCTTTGGCCATTATTCCATCACAGATTATTCTAAAATTTGTTCTAAAAATTATTTGTGAGACTACAAACATGACAGATCTACATAAGTATACATCTCATCCAATACTGGTATATGAAATACCCAAGGTAATTTAAGTTCACAGAAGCATTACGGTATTAAGACACATTGAGAACTGCGTATGTCAGATCTTGGTTTAGTTTACATTTCATCATCAGCTCAAATTTGTTTTGTTAAATTAACTTCTGTTTTCACTACAAATACACAACCAAA
The DNA here is from genome assembly GCF_003984885.1 of Neopelma chrysocephalum. Taxonomy (NCBI): domain Eukaryota; kingdom Metazoa; phylum Chordata; class Aves; order Passeriformes; family Pipridae; genus Neopelma; species Neopelma chrysocephalum. Next base: position 23,859,265 of record NW_020897689.1, read on the forward strand.
ACAGAAATTCAGAAATATAGAAATAATTCTGTAGCCCTGTTCCATCCAGTTTTTACCTGACTTATTTTGTCCTTCTGCAAATTAAGAGGGGATTGCTTTGCTCTAACTTAATATTTTACTAGAAATAGTAGATCAAAGAGTGGGTGAAAAGTCTTTACAGTATTTGTATCTTTTCACAGAGTTAATTTCTTCAGTGTTAAAATAAGATCTGCTTACTATCATACCTCTTCTGCCATCTCCACCAAACCTGACTTCTAACTTCTGAGTAATAAATTCAGATTTTAGTTTAGCTTTCTCCCATCTTCCCTTGGACTACTACCTGCCAGATACTGCCCCATATGGGGCAACCTCCCTCTACTCTTTCCACCACTTCTTTTGGCGACATCACCTGTCTCTGTCATGAAGACCACAAAAGTAAGCATCACACTCAATGTGATTATCTCCATGCACTCAGGTCTTGGAAGATTTAAACTGCAGAACACTTAAAATATTTTTAATCTATCCACATAACTGGAAGATTGGTGCTGGTTTTTATGCATCGCTATTGCTATAACATACTCTGCCTAGCCGTGAGCTATGAAATGCCGAGATATGCATTTATTACACATTTAGAATACCACTACTAAAGATCACTTCCCTTGTAAATAACTCTCCTTTCTATACATCCATCTAGCAGCTGCTCCTCTGCTTATAGCTGCAATAAACGAAAGCACACAGGGCTGCTACCAGGGCACTCATGATTTATTCTCACGCTGCCAATCCAGATGCTATCATCCTTCTCCCAACCAACTGACGTCAGTTCCCGCTCTGCTGTCCTTATCTTTAGAGAAGCTACTGAAGCATCTACTAAATCACTTAATTCTTGCACTTAAGGTTCCTTTGCTGAGCTACATAAGCAAGAATTTTAATAGCGATTAGACAGCCCATACATGGGCTATAATCTACCTACTGATCAATGCTGGCTTAATGTCACCTTGTCTCAACTTGTATTTGGGTCAAAAGTATTTTGAGCCAGAGTCAGCATTTTAAATTGGTAATGTGAGGTCCAAACAACTATCCACAAGGGAATTTCTGGTCCATTGCTGAAGCTTGTGTGTCTGTTAATATATATAATGTAGCATGTCAACTTTAATGTCATTTTTTTTTAGGTAATCATACTGAGCTTTTTTCTCATTTGCTCCAGCTTACGATTCTACTCTATGTTCTGCTTTACCCTAAGAGGCTGTACAGCATGCTTTTCTATATTGGCCCCATTCTTTAAATCTTTACACACTTTGTCTTAGAATCACATTTCCTCTATATCATCTTCATTTTCTTCCTTGGAAATGACCTCATTATATACATTTTACTTATCATCTTGTACGATTTGTCTTTCCATTCAGACAGAAGTTGAAAACTTGATCAAGCCTTCTCAGATGTAAGAGTCATTCATGCAGAATCAAACATTTCCCTGGTAGGAGACAGAAGACTGTTGGATTTCTTGTGAGATAACATTCCTGATCTTGTGATTTATGCCCTGGCACCCAGGAGGGCCAACCATGTCCTGGGGTGCATCAGGCAGAGAGTTGCCATCTGGTCAAAGGATGTGATTGCCTAGTCTGTGCTAGTCGATCTCACCACAAGTCCTGTGTGCAGTTTTGGGCAGTGCAACATAAGAAGGATATTAAGCTATTAGAGAGCATCCAAAGGAAGGCAATGAAGATGGTGAAGGGCCAAGAGGGGAAGCCATATGAGGAGAGGCTGAGGTCACTTGGTCTGTTCAGCCTGGAGAAGAGACCTCACTGCAGTCATAACTTCCTCATGAGGGGAAGAGGAGGGACAGGCACTGATCTCTTCTCTTTGGTGACCAGTGACAGGACCCCAGAGAATGGCCTGAAATTGTGTCAGGGGAGATTCAGGCTGGATATTAGGAAAAGGTTTTTCATCCAGAGAGTGTTTGGGCACTGGAACAGGCTCCCCGGGGAACTGGTCAGAGCACCAAGCTTGACAGAGTTCAAGAAGCGTCCGGACAGCGCTCTCAGGTACATGGTGTGATTCATGGAGTAGTCCTGTGAAGGGCCAGGACTTGAACTTGATCATTCCATGGGCCCCTTCCAACTCAGGATATTCCATGATTCTACAATTTAGGATGTGAATCAACATTTAGCTAAAACTCCTGATTTTATTCGACACTCCTTTCTCTCCTCTTAGCTGGAGGAAGTTTTTAAATAATTTTTGAATTGCAAATGCTTTTAGGAAGTAAAGAATCAGAAAAAAAAAAAAAAGGTCTTTTGACAGTTTCTTTCCTTCCTAAATGTTTAGGAATCCAAGAAACTACAAGGGGAAAAAGAACATTCCAGTTCCAGCTTTCTTGCCAATGTCAGCAAGAAATGGTTCACCAAAACAATACCATCCCACGGGCTGACTGAGGGCTCCATCTCTAATGCCTATGTCCCTGGTTAACCTCCACATCTCTTGTAGCTTCCACAGGTACTCAAAGTCTAAATCAATGAGAACTATGATGGTCTCAGCATTGTTCAAGCTGAATAGAAAGATTGATATCTGACAGTTTCAAATACGAGTTTGCACTATGGGGACCTGACACAGCTACAAGCATTAAAGACAATGGTGCTGTCTGCTGCAGCTTTATGAAAATATAACACCCACTGGTATTTGATTTATGTTCAGAATGTTATTACCAGTGATAGATGGAGGATCTGGACTTCTTAAAAAATAAAATTCATGAAAAAGCACATGCAGTTTCTGATGCTACCTGCAGATGATTTTTCAAGACCCTGATATCTTCCTTGAAGCATAATTTAGAAAAAAACAAGTCACACACTACACCAAACAAAACATTAACTGCTTTAGTGTGATAGTCAATGCAGTTCCAACTACATGTTGTATCTGACACACAACTGACATATTCATCTGACTTCTTCAGATTCTATATAGAAATATATAACCTCTAAACACCAAGAGACAAAATACTGCTCTCCCATGCCCAACACAGAAACAATGGTTCTACTGCCCATTCAAAGTACCAACCCTCTTCAAAGGCAAGGTTTTATTTATGTGGTTATACATATGAAACAGAGTTGCAATTCCTACCCTGGTTTCCTCTGGGACTGCATTATGATCAGTTTTAAACATGACCGATTCTAGGCTCAGCAGTCAGCTTTCTGGAAGATACAAAAATGCAGAATAGGAAAGAAAAACAGATCCCACCTGTCCCACAGACAGAAGCATTGATTTGACCTAATTTTTCACAAGATCTTTAAGTGGCAAATTAAGTAAAAACTAAAGTAATAAAAAGTAAAAGCAAAACCAGTCATTTCTAAGAAATAGTTTTAAGTAGTTTAAATGATGTGGCTACTGAAACTGAAGCTTGGCTGAATAATTGAGTTTCCAAATAGTTTTGTAGGTTCTTAAACAGTTTTCAAAAGAAAAAGACCTCCTTTTCTCCCTTCACTTCTGCGTTTCATCTGATAACTGTTAAGCTTCTGGAACGGAGCTAAACTACCTGCATAAGCAGTAGTTTAGAATTCACACTTCCTATAAGAAAGGTCACTTGAAATGCAGACAACTATCAAGTTAAAAAAGCTGCATTCCATCAGACATCTTGGAGCTCTAGTGCCACAAATTATGAACATCTATATTAAATTATGGAGAGCTCCCAAGAGCTGCTCATTTGGCTTACCAGCTCCATTTAGGATGGGTTCTATTTCATAATTCCAAGCACACACCAACAAAAACATACTTATTAAGACTGCATGCAAAAAAATATGTAATAGCATTACTTAAGTCCTTTCAGGAAGAACACGTTCAAGACAAGTACAGAACCCAAAACTGTTGGGGAAAAATGTACATGCCTCCAAAATTCAAATTTACAGGAAGTTGAGCATACTTTGCTGTATCTTCTCTCCTATGTCAAATACATTTTCAACATACAGTTAACATGCAATTCAATAAAGGTCTATTAGTCCACAGCAAGAGGAACCATGCTATAAATTTTGGGACAAAGTTTTTAAATGACTATGAAAATCTCCAGCTCTAAGACAGCAATTATCAACTTATGATCCACAAACCATTCATCTTATGAAGGAATTCCTATTTCCTCCTTGCCGGTGATGTTTAAAGGCCAGGATCAAAAAGTACACTGAACTCAGAGGCACTTCTTGAGAAAATCAAAAAAAGAAAAGCCTGCACCTGGAAAAAAAGATTGCCAAGTTTCTGCATTTAAGATATCTTTAGTAATAAACTTCCTAGATAAACAAGAGAATAGTTTGCAGAAGAGATCATTATTCACTCTTTCAAGGGAGGATTAAACCACATTTTGAGAACAGGAATCTTAACAATTTTACTCCCTAGCACTACTTTACAATGTAAGAAGCATCACATATTTAGAATTCCTAGACTACTTCCAGATTCACACTACTGAGAGAAAGCAATGGCACAACACAACCAAAAGCGGAGGAGATGAAACACCACTGAGTGTTCCTTAACCGGCACCTTAAAAAACTACACAACACAAAAACAAGCAATTGAACAGTTGATGACTCCAACACAAAGAAATATGCAAGAAATAAGTAACCCCTAGGGTGCAACTTCACATGACAGAAATGTAATGCTTAGGCACATAGTTTACTGGTGGTCTTGGCAGTGTTGGGTCAACAGTTGGACTTGATGATCTTGGAGCTTATGCATGTGAGGAATGCAGAATTGGACCGACCTTACCACCTCCAACATTCCAGTTAGTTCTACATAACAGTACTGTGCATGTCACTTAACAACATATACTAAAGACTGAATGAGGTATTTAATATTAGACCGTTGCAGGTACACAATAAAGTTGTAATTCCATTATTATTATTAAGGGGAACGTTCTTAATTTGTCCTACTCCCCACACTCTACTTCCAATCATCCTTTTTGTAAACAAGATTTAAGTACATAAGTACACCATCACTATGAAGTTCTATTTTAAGTCAACTGAAGTCTTATTTAATCACACAGACAACAGCAATATAGTGCATATTAATTATTTAGAATGCATGTGCAATTACAGCAGCTCAAGCTCGGGTGGAAAACATTAGTCCTCACTAAAAAAAGCCAGGACAGGTAGGGGCAATCTTTTCTTTAAGAGTGACTTACACAGCTGCGCTAATGCTGTTCCTACCGGATGCCTACTTAACACAGAAACCTAGACATGATGTATGTAGATTATGAACATAATCTTACAGCCTGAAGATAATCACAGAAGCACTAAGGGACCTTCCATTGCTGTTTTGTGGGCCAAAAACCGCATCAGATCAAATACAAGCACCAGAGCAAAACACATCCAGGACACGTCTCTAGGCACACATGCGTGCTTACACAGACACGACAGACAAACACAGCCAGTGCTACCGTGGGACCCCTGCCCGGCCATTCCCCACCCCTCCAGACACCCCCCACCGCACACACCGAACACCACCCCCACAATGCGGACCTGCAGCCCCTCAGCCAGGACCTCGGGGGCGGATCCCCCGAGCCAGCAGTGTGCCCTTGTGGCCAAGAAGGCCAATGGTATCCTGGGGTGCATTAGGAAGAGCACTGCCAGCAGGTTGAGCGAGCTGATCCTACCCCTCTACTCAGACCTTGTGAGGCCACATCTGGAATGCTGTGTCCAATTCTGGGTTCCTCAGTGCAAGAGAGACATGGAGCTCCTGGAGTGGGTCCAGCAGAGGGCAACGAGGATGACTGGGGAACTGGAGCATCCCTCTTACAAGGAAAGCGTGGGGGAGTTGGGTTTGTTCAGCCTTGAGAAGAGGTGAGTGAGAGGGGACTCAATAATGTGTATAAATAAAGGCGGGGTGCCAAGAGGATGGTGCCAGGCTCTTCTCGGTGGTGCCAAGCAAAAGGCAAAGAGGCAATGGACAGAAACTGATGCACAGGAACATCCACGTGAATAAGAGGAACTTTATTGTGTGAGTGACCGCACACTGGAACAGATTGCCCAGAGAGGTTATGAAGTCTCCCGCACTACAGATGCTCAAGAACCGTCTGTACGCAATCCTGTGCCATCTGCTCTAGGATGACCCTGCCTGAGCAGGGATGTTAGACCAGAGGACCCCACTGTGGTCCCTTCCGACCCGACCCATTCTGTGATTCTATGCATCACGCGTGCCCTTTCCCCCCGAGAGCGCTGACCGAGCCAGGGACCGGCGGCACCGACGTCTCCGCTCCGCGGGGCCGGGCAGGGCGAGGCTGCCCGCGGCGGGGGACCCTGCGCGCCGGGAGAGGGGAGGGCCGCGCCGGGGAAGGGGCCGGGGAGCGGCGGGCAGAAGGGAGGCCGGGGCTGACCTGTATTTCTTGAAGAGCTGGTCGGACTCGCGGAAGCCGTTGTTCAGCAGCATGTTGATGCCGGCCAGCGCCAGCTCCGCGTCCTCGATGGGCAGCGGCGTCTCCCCGTCCTCCCGCGGCGGCGGCGGCTGCTCCGAGCCGGCCATGACGGTCAGGAGGCAGCGGGACCCAGTCGGCTCTCCTCTATCAATCTAATCTATCTATCTATCTATCTATCTATCTACCTCCCCACCTGCCCGCCTGCCCCTTCCCGGGCGGCTTTGCGCTGCCTGGGCGCGCGCTGCGGGAGGAGGCGGGAGCGCCTGGTGTCGGCGGAGGCGCGAGCCGGGAGGTGCCGCCGCCCGCGCGCGCCGCAGCCGCCCCGCGCCCGCAAACCCTCCTGAGCGGCGGCGCTCGCCCCGCGACACAGTGCGCACGCGCCGCCGCGCGGGTCGCGCAGGCGCGGGGCCGCGCCGAGTGAGGGGTCCGGGGAGCAGCGGCCGCGGGGCGGTGCCTCCCGCGGCGGGGTCGGTGCGGCCCGTCCCCGCAGAGCCCTCCGCCGTCCTTCGCAGCGTAACAGTAACGGAATACCCTGAGTTGGAAGGACCCGCAAGGACCATCGAGTCCAACTATTGGCCCTGCACAGGACCATCCCCAAGAGTCACACCATGTGCCTGAGAGCACTGTCCAAAGGTTTCTTGAACTCTGCCAGACTTGATGCTCTGACCAGTTCCCTGGGGAGCTTGTTCCAGTGCCCAACCACTCTCTCGGTGAAGAACCTTATCCCATCCAGTCTGAATCTCCCCTGACACAACTTCAGGCTATTCCCTCGAGTCCTGTCGCTGGTCACCACAGAGAACAGATCAGTGCCTCCCCCTTCTCTTCCCCTCACAAGGAAGTTGTAGACTGCAATAAGGTCTCTCCTCTGTCTCCTCCAGGCTGAACAGGCCAAGTAACCTCAGCTGCTCCTCATATGGCTTCCCCTCTTGGCCCTTCAGCATCTTCATTACCCTCCTTTGGATGCTCTCTAATAGGTTTGTATCTTTCTTACATTCTGGTGCCCAGTACTGCACACAGTATTCCAGGTGAGGCCACACAAGTGCAGAGAAGAGTGAGACAATCACCTCTTTTGACTAGCTGGTGCAGCTTTGCCTCATGCCCCCCAGGCATGTCCCTCCGGGCTACCAGGGCACTGCTGACTCTGTCCATGGACTCTGTACCCCCGGCTTTAGGGACAGCACAGCAAGCACCAGTGGGAGAGAGATGGGCAGCTGATGCCCAGCTTGGGGGTGGAGCTGGTGGGTTTTTCCCTCCTCTTCCATGTGCCACCTTCCCTCCTCACCCTCACACCTCTCCTCACCGTGCTGGTGGGCACTGTATGGGTGCAGGTAACTGCTGCTTGACTGCCCTCCCCCAGGCAGACTTTCCACAGCCCTAAGGCTTCTCACAAGACCCACTGGGGTTTTTCAGTTTTCGTGGCTGGGATGCAGCAGCCAGTGCCGCAGCAGGGCCTTGGGTGTGAAGTAGTCCAAAGTCCAAAGTCCTCCTCTGATAATGCAGCTTTCCCTTCCAAGATAAGTGATTTTTTTATTACTATTATTTTTTTCAGTGATTTCAGTTGGTGACCAAGGTCACTAGCACAAAGACTGAAGTTCCTCTTTTGTGACTTTGTGACCTCCCCAGTGCAAGTCTGGGAAACTAAGGTTTCTAGAAATTTACTCTCTTATCTCTTGATACCACACTCCATGATTATCAAAGTGAACTTAACTTATCTGTGACACAGGCAGGAAAAATCAGTATTTTGCAAGTTTGGGTCAGATACAAGCTACTCTGGCAGGTGTTTCTAAGCGCAGGACAGATGAGAAAGTATACTTGCATAAATGTACCCATTCCAAACCAAAATGGCCAATTACCTACATGCTGAAATTACACCCATATTATTTTTATCCTTCTTTACAGGAAGAGACTTTCTTTGCTGTGCTTAAATTTAGGTGAATACAAAGGCTATTACCAACAACCTGGTCTTGCTTCCTGACAGCTAGGATAGTGCTACAGCTGCTCTGGTGAAAAATTTAAGTATCAGACCGCCTCCCCCTCCCTTGCTAGCATACAAAAGAATGGGACCAGACACTACTTTTAGTGGCAGCCCCTCTTCCCTTTAAAGCAAAATATCTGTGAATCGAGTAGCAGTATTTCTGTACATGCCTTGTGGGAATTGCTACGACTGCCTCGGGAAATACTCTGTACCAAAAACCTCTTGAGACAGAGTGAGGATTTTGAAAGTGAGGATTTCCTGATACCGGAAGGCTTCTGAAATCTATCAGGTGTGAATCGGGCCCTTAGGCTGGTGCCAGCCCCTCTGTCTTACTGAGCAGGGCTGGACACTCAGCGGTGTTTGAAGAGGACATGTGTTTTCTTACAATGAACATCTCCAAAACAGCATGATCTACACAGCCTGGAAATCCTTAAGGACTTCAGGGAAGTCAGCACAGCATGACTGGGGAACAGTGTGTTCTCCAATGTGTTTACAGGTTATTTGTGAAATTTGGACTCCAGAAATGCAAGCAGCCTCACTAAAAGGAAATTGCAGGTTGCAGTTTTACCACCTTTGTTCTCTGTTTCACGTGTGCACAAGACACTGCATTCCAGATTAAAACAATTACTAATGTGAGGTTATTTACCAAGCACGATTCTTTGGGCAGGGGTTCATGGTGGAGCAGTTTATTATATCCTTTCGCTTAGTCATATGTAATCAATTTGATCAAGAGGGAATGAATCTTCTTATGGATTCCCTGAAAACTTGTTATAGAGACGGCTAACTTCTACCTCCAAGTACTATTTCTGAGGAGCAGAGAGCCAAGTCCTTTGTGAAACACCTACTCCATTTCTCCAAAGCTAGACTCCTATTTCCTGTTCCCTGTGTTTGAATAATAATGTAGCAGGGCTACGTGCTCCCTGCAGGTTTTGGCCCCATGCACAAGGAGCTAGAATTCTTTTGAGATCTTCTTTCTAGCATCCAGTTGCTCCAGACCTTGCTCAGGGCTGGCACCGATAATTTGTTTCCTGTAACAAATGCTTCTGTAAGTATCCGATAGCTAGCTATTAATTTTGAAACTCGAGATTTAAGTAGCTGAATCAACTTTACAGAAACAGCTATAAGTGTACGAAAGAAAATTGGCAGAATGAAACTGCACTTCAACTGCTCAGTAGAGAAGTAACACATTTGAACACCATAAATGAAGCAATATGACATCTGTAGTTTGACTTCAGCAGCAGTTTTATAGTGCCCACGTTGTTGTGATCTGCACTGCAACCTCATTTTCCTGCAGAATTGGATTGGAAATCAGCAGGGATGTAAGTCTCCCTGCCTGCCCTGTAATGGCAGATGAGGTCTTGTGATGGGTTACAGTTAGTTTGATTCACACAGAGGATGTGGCACCGCTGATTCAGCCTGCTAAAAATGGCCAGGGGAGTGTAGAAACCACAGTGAACAGGACTACATGGATGAGTTGTACATGTTAATCGAAGCTCATATTTACTTACCAGCCTACCTACCCTCTAAACATCTTTCCTGGGGTTTTTTGGTTAGGTATTTTTTTAAATTCCTGGTAACATACTATCATTAGCGCGATAGGCACTCTTCAGTCAACAATTTCAGCAGAGGGGCCAGTCAATGGCTTGCTTTCCCCTTGCCTCACAGCTTGCTGCAGTGCAGTATTGAATAACCTGTGATGCTGTGACCTATTACCTCTCTCTTATGAAAACAGGTTGAGGCAACTGCTTTGTAATTACTCCAGGATGATAAAGTTATTGATGCTGAACAAGAATTGTACTTTTAATAAATTAACTGGCCTAAAATTCCCAAGACCTTTGCTCTGGTTTTCCAAAAGTTGTTAGATAAAAGGTAAAGTGGCTGCCATACTCACATCCTGTAAGAGATACAGAATTGTGGTGGTTTTACAGCCCCTTTGCAGGACACTGCTGTCGTAGTTCAAGATAGCCTGTACCTTTGACTATTCAATTGCTCTTCCGTTTGACAAGCTTTCCAAGTTTCTGCCCTGTCTTTTTGCTTCTGACAGGGAGAAGTCCTGCAAGTCATCATCTTCACATGCTGGTCCCTGAGTAAAAAGTAGTTTTTCATTGGTGTTTTTCATCTGTAAGTCTAATTGGAATTTAAGCCCTACTCATGAACTACAGAGAACAGCAGAAGTTGAAGAAGCAGGAAATAAATTATTAGAAAAAAGCTTAATGATTTATCTAAAGCATCAGAGAGAAAAGAGTTAAAATCAAGAGCAGGCCTATATTCATATTTTCTTTAATATCATTTTCATACTCAGTAAATTAGGTCCCACTTGTCTCAGAGCCCTTCTCCACTGTGTCTGGATGTGGCAAGCTAACCCCTTGCTTCTCTCTCAGAGTGCCCTACATCTGATTTTGCTCGGTTTCTTTTTACCTCTCTTGTTCCCATACTCTACATCTGTCCTTGAGCACCTCAGTAAGCCTGGTACAATTCACACTTTTTAAGATGCAGATGAAATTTCAGCAGTGGATTTAGAATATTTGATCATCAGAAATTAAGTTAGAATCACTGATCTTTTTAATAGAGAGAATTAAAATCCTTCAAAATGGAATTAACCTTTTTCCTCTGTGTTGCAAAAAGAGTGACCGTGTATATATATAACATGTTGGAAATACTAACTAAAATCATACACAAACCTGCAGAATCTGCTCCTGTGATTTTGAATTCCTTTTTCAGGATTTGCCATTCTAGTTCAATATCAGATGCAGTCCCATTGTTGGTTATGAAAGGGTGTTACAATCCAGGGTACAGCCATCTTTTCCAAACCATCAGAGGGATCATCTGTGTCTATGACTTCCAGTAATGGCTACTGCATATATAAATGGGAGTATCTTCCCTTTTTGAATATATAGTATTTGGTAAGACAAAAATTAAGTTCTCAAGTACATTTCTAAGGAAATGTACTTTTTAAGTAGCTAAAGTCACTTATGCTTTGTGCCTCACACTATCTCTCTGATTTTGCAACAATGAAGGTGCCTGTCTATTGTGTCTTGTCACTTAAATATTTATGAGCGGTGAGCTCTACATCGCTTATCATCATGCATTTTCCATAGAGCACAGCAACTAAGCAAGACTACAAAGCCAAGCTAATCTTCAGAGCTGGCTCTCCACATTTTCCGATTAATATGCATTGTCATTATAATGGGCTAAACCCTGCCTGAGGACACACACATGAAGAGACTATTGAAATGACTTGCCTGTTCTGTCAATAGACAAGGGGTATGTATACATATCCTGGTAAAACAGAACAGGCTCAATAAGCCTCTTCATCCAAAGTATTCCAAGGATACTGAAAATAAGTCCTTTGACCCTTTCCTTTGATTAAAGAGAGTTACAGTAGTAACAATTAGAAGAATAACTTCTGGTTTTTTTGCAGTGGATCTTAATCTAGAATCAACTACACCTTCCTCTCACAGTCTTTCTGTTTTCCCTGCCTTTTCTTCACAGGAAGCGTTTAGTATATGGTGAACTATCAGATGGAAGGTGACATCCTTCAGTCCTGTCTTTTGAGCAGTGGTTTTTGGCTGCTCTCATCTAGTTTGTAACACAGGCTGTGCTGTGGCACTTCTGCACAGAGAAATCACAGAGGTGGCTGGGTCAGAGCAGGCAAAGTTCTTGGAAATTCAAAAAGGAGAGTGAAAAATGAGACAGAGCAAGTAAGAGCCATTACATATGATTTTTCATATTTTGCTTTGATAGTATTGATTTTTATCCACACTTATTGTTGTTCTGGACCCAATGTATAATCAGTCATATAATGGGATAAGAATATGTGCAGTCACACAGAGTTATTTTTACTGAAGCATATAAAGGTGTATAATTTTTGCTATATAACAGAGCTTTTTTTGGATTGGGACTTTTTAAACCAGACTGTGCTAATGGCCAAACATATGCACACAGTTCCGGAGAAAACAAAGGAATACACAAGTATTAAATACTAACAGCTGCTCTGTTCAGGCAGCAGTCACATGCTGGCCTGCTTTATAAAAATTAATTGGAAAGACTTCCATGCAAAATAATCACGCTACTTGAATTTTTAAGACCCAATTCAAAATGTTTTACTTTCAGAGGAATGACTTCCTACCGAGTTCAGATCTACATTTATAAAAATACCTGCTCTGTATTGTTACACAGCATGAAATGTAAAGCCCAGAATGGTTGCCAGAAATCCACAAGTCCTGGCCCAGCCCTTTCTGATGAGTCAGAACAAATTCATCTAGATCATAAAAGGCAAATCTTTGTCTGAATGTCCTTAAAATACTTTGAGTATGGTGAGTCTGCAGATTAATTTTCCCTTGTGTTCTTGCTCCAGTGAACAATAGAAACAATTAAATGCATCTTTGATATAGAAGCAGGGGGATAATAGCAAAATAAAACAGGCAAGCTTAATGGTTTGTGTATGGGGGGCAAGGTAGGCTGTCTTGCCCAAACTGGAGCGTATAAACATATTTGTCCCACTCGATACCCTTGTTTCTACATTTGTAGTGGGTTGACCCTGGCTAGATGCTAGGTACCCACTAAAACCGCTCTCTCACTCTCTCTCTGCAACTGGACAGAGGAGAGAAAAAAACCCAGCTAAGGATTCATGAGTTGAGACAACAGCTGGGAGAGGTCAGTTACCGATTACCTTCACGGGAAACAGACTCAAAGTGGGGATATTACTTGAATTTATTACTAACAGAATAAGAGCCAAAGAGTGAGAAATAAAACAGTCTTAAAAACACCTTTCCCCCACCCCTCCTTCCTTCCATGTTCTCCCTCCTCCCCCCCAGCGGTGCAGGGGGATGGGGAATGGAGGTTACGATCAGTTGTTGTTTCTGCCGCTGCTCAGGGAGAGGAGTCCTTCCCCTGCTCCTGTGGGGTCCCTCCCACGGGAGACAGTTTTTGATGGACCTCTCCAGTGTGAGTCCATCCCTTGGGCAACAGTTCTTCACAAATTGCTGTCCTGTGGGTCACTCCTCCATGAGGTGCAGTCCTTCACAGATGAGCCGCACTGGCATGGGTCCCCCACAGGGGCCACAAGTCCTACCTGGGAAAAACCTGCTCCAGTGTGGACTTCCCTCTCCACGGGCTGCAGGTCTCCAGCAGGACCCTGCTCCATCTTGGGCCTCCCACAGGGTCACAGCCTCCTTCATGCATCCACCTGCTCCAGCATGGGCTTTTCTATGGGCTGCAGGTGGGTCTCTGCACCCCGATGGTCCTCCACAGGCTGCAGGGGGACAGCTGCTCCACCACAGTCTTCACCACGGGCTGCAGGGCCTCAGCTCTGGTGCCTGGAGCATCTCCTGCCCCTCCTTCTGCACTTACCTTGGTGTCTACCTTGTTGTTCTCATGTTCTCACTCCGCTCTTCTCTGTCTGGAATTCAGGCCACAACCTCCTGTTCTTAAATATGTTATCACAGAGGCGTTGCTATTACTCCTGATTGGCTTGGCCTTGGTCAGCAGCAGGAAGTCCATGCTGGAGCCAGCTGGTATTGGCCCCACTGGCAGGGGAAACTTCTAGAAGCTTTTAACAGAGGACACCCCTGTAGCCCCCCCGCACACTACCAAAACCCAGCCACAGAAACCCACTACATGAGATCTTGATTAGGGCCCTATTAGTCTTTCAGTTTTTACAACAAATAGCAACCTATTCACTTTGACCTTTCACAACCATACCCCATAATTTTGTGCATTAACATTGGGCGCTATGCTACATCAAGGCATTCACAACTGCCTCAAACTAAAGCCTCTTGACTTTCTGTCACTGGAATAGACCACATAGGATAAGTTCATTTGAGCAGCTCTGTCAGCAGACGTGCCTAGAAAGACGGTGAACTTCTTCCCTTGCACATACACCTACTTAGCTACTGATGTCTTTGTCCCCAGTTATTTCAGTTTCTTATGTTTTGGGAGTTTAATCGTGTCTTTCTGGAACATAGTGCTCTGTTCTTTACAAAACTCCTCTCTGAGGCTTGCACACACAGACATGGCAACTGGCTTTTAAAAGAAGCAGTATAATCTGCAGCATATATCACAAGTCAGAAAAAAAGCCTAAAAAACATATTGAGAGACAGATGCTACCTCAGATATCAAAGTTTTTATTTCTGGATACTAGCTTTTCATCTGTGAAACATGTGCTTTGGTCTGACAACTTCTGATGCCACTCAAGAAAATAACTAGTTGTACCATTTAATTTAGAGAACCATTCAATTTGTCAGAAAAGTCATCATGTCTATTTGTATAAAACTAGAGTGAAGGGTTCATTTTCTATTAAAGGTATGTTTGGGCAGTATGTATATTTATATATACTCTGTTACAGCATTATCTGGAGGCAACAGCTAAATAGAGCCATGTGCTTAAATAATCTTCATTTTAGTATATGCTTTAATTTGTTGTTTTATAGTCATAAAAATTAGTTTATTTGAATGGACTGTCAGTTGATATGAATGGAAGATTCTCCACATTTTGATGTGTAAAACTGTAAAGCAGACATAAAAGGGATACTTTTGTCATTTGGTGAGATTATTTTCTGTAGCCAACATTGAATTTAAAGAGAATTTAGGAGACTGGAAGCTGATGCTTGGCCAACTAGATTTTGAGTTGAGTCCCATAATTAGGCAAAACCAGGAAGGTATGTGTTATCTCCTGGTTCTTAATGAAATAATCAGTATGCAGTTGAGTCTTTTCTCTAAAATAAGAAGTGATTTCTCTTTTTGCTTATCATTAGGTTTTCCATTCTTCCACTTACTTCTGGAAACTTGGGCCATTTATTTGGAATATGTACTCTGT
Organism: Neopelma chrysocephalum; assembly: GCF_003984885.1. Taxonomy (NCBI): domain Eukaryota; kingdom Metazoa; phylum Chordata; class Aves; order Passeriformes; family Pipridae; genus Neopelma; species Neopelma chrysocephalum. The sequence continues at coordinate 23,874,417 of NW_020897689.1, forward strand.
ACAAATTGGTTTATGAAGTGTTCCTATTTGGGCACTTGTTAATCAAGGTATGTGAATTGGGAAACACTGTTCAGAATTTCAGATTCCTCGAAGGACGACCAGAATCAGTTCCCACTATAGGAAGTGGCAGCTCTGCAAGCAAAACACTGCATTGCAGATAAAGGGAGATTTGGATTCTGAAAACACTCTTGCCCTTAAACAGCACAATGCCTTTTAAAACCATGTATTGGGTGACTTACTCTGTACTGATTCACAATTAACTGTTCTACCAACACGTCTTGTGAGGCTGAGAGCTACGTACCAGGCAGGCATCTTAAGCTGACTTGCGTAATTTTAGCCATTATGAGTTATGCACAGCAATAACCAGGAGAACACAGTGAGAAAAGCTGGGCTTTTATTGCAGACCATTTCTTCAGAGTTCATCTTCCAGGCATAGCACAAGGAGAAATCATCTTTTATTTTCTCAGTGCACTATCCCATTTTTCATTTCATTAGCATTTTTTCTCAAATGCTTTTTTCTACCGCATGTCATCCAGCAAGCTTTCTTCTCTTTTTCTTTCCATTCGTTTCATTTTAATAGCTCTTGCACTTACCTATTTATAGAGGGGTTGTAAGTACACAAGCACACATAAATACACCTTCTATCTCACTCTTTATTTTATATGCCTTTCACTTGGGGTTCAGCCTACGTTTTCTTCTTAGGTTCTCAAGCTTCAAATCGTACAAAGCACAGAAAAAAGTAGTTCATCATATGGAGATGCCAGAAGCTAACCACGCTGTGTTTGGATATCTCATTACTGAAAAGGATGAGTGACAAAAGCATTTATAATGACAAATTTTCCCTATAATTGGAAGCTGGAGATAATTTCCTGTGGCTTGTTCCTTTCTTCACTGAGGCCTGCTGACGATACTGCACAATGGTATTTCTATAGCTAGGTTGTAAGGTGGTCTAATTATTTCTAAAGACTAAAGTATAATCAAGTGCTGCATCCATCTTCAGGGAATTAGTTCAGTGGGCTCCTTGCTTGGAGCCGAGAGCTGGCTTGACTGCTGCCATGTCCTCTTAAGGCGTATGTTTAAGATGGTGTGTGGGTGTGGTTTTGTTTGGGTATAACTAACCCTCCTCCACTGATTATAGAATGGTAGCCTAGAGTAGATGACCAATTTTTGTACAACTGAAGTTGTGAGATGTGTAACCATGCTACTCCACAAATGCCACGGGTCTTACTGAAGTCATGTAGGTGTTACATCACAAGTACCAGTGCTACTGGCCAGTTTTGTATGCACACAAGTCTATCTAGTCATTCCATTTCTTAAAATCAAGTAGGTCCTTGCTTTTTCTAACTTTCTGTGGTTCCCAAATGAAAAATAATGAGTTCACCTACCCTAATAGTAAAAGCCTTAATGTTTTTGTCTGGATTTGGTGGTGGAATGTGCTCCTATAAGCACAGTTATGCCTGAAATGCAGATGCATGTGACAGCATTACAGTGCTTGTTGGTGCCAGCCAGGCTTGGTTTGTGCATTGGTGTTACAGGGTATTTACAAAAAACCTACATTGGTATTGCCCACTGAAACACAGAAGACTTCACTTTACCTATGTAAAAGGTAAACAAACTTTTGTTTTCTAACAGGTCTCTGGGCCTTAATAAGTTTCTGAAAACTGCAATTCTGTTTTCAAATGACTACTTGATGCAAATACTTTCTGCAATTTGTCTGACTTGTTATAGCTGGGAATACTTACATACTATTAACAGACACAAGTAAATCCAATAGAAACATTGCAAATTATACCCAAGAATGTTATTTCAAACATGCACAGGAATTCCCCATCAGAGGTTATTATGTAGACTCTTATCTCAACAAAAGCCTTGATCAGGCATCTGGGTCGTACAGTGAGCAAATGCAAAGAGCCACATGGAATAATCACTGTTGTCCAGATTGTGAAGCCATTCCATTGAATCTAATCCCTGCTTGAGGCACAGTGGTTCCTTTGATCACACTCCAGCCCTTTCTTCTCCAAGTTCAGCTGCCCCAGCTGAAGCCCGCCCTATTACGCTCCATTTTAGCATAAAGATAAATTAAAAGATATAATGCCAGAGGCTGAAATTTAGGAATATGCAACATAGTCTTTGGTTTTCACGAAACTAGAAATTTTTTCTGCTTTGTAAATGACTCTAAACAGTGTGTCTTAGTTGCAGCCCTGAGCAGCTTCTCTTTTACCTGTCTAGAAAATTTGACTCTGTCAAAGGAGAAATGAGGACACCTGTTCTAGGCAACAAAGTGCTACCTATGGCTTCATTGCCAGGAGACTCTACAACTAAATAGACAGGCATAGGATATATGCATTTACTTGACATGATAAGATTTTATAATATGCCCTTCATGTGCCTGGGGTGGAAACTGTAGGGCAAACGTAAAGTTCTTCATAGCTGCAGGGAGCAGAGAAGGCAGTATTTGCCTTGGGCAACTGCAGAGAGGCAAGGGTCAGCCACAGGGAATATCAGAAGTCAGAAGAGACTCTCCAGAGCTCAGTTTCCGCAGATCTGAGAGGAGGAACTACGAATGAAATCTGCTTATAGCCCCAGCTATGCTGGGATGCAGGCACGGATGTTTTGACTTGGTCACTGCATCATGTCTTATGCAGAAGGCAGTTTCTACTAGAAACTGATAGATCAGAGGAAGTTCATTCTATTCAAAGTTTGAAGGGTTTAAGCTCAGCTGCACAACTGTCTTCACAAATAAAAGGGAGGCCAGTGCTCAGTGCCTCTCAGAGATGCGCACGTGAGAGGGCCCTCCGAGGGGAACAGAAGAATAGGCAGGAAGGGGTGTGCAAAGCTATCTTACGACTAATTGCTGTTTGCAGCTGCAGATAGAAACGTGCTTAATTATCTGCTATGTGCATGCAAATTTGGTTGCTGTCACTAGAGTCCAGATGTTCCCTTCAATTATACTAAGTACAACAAACAAAAGGAAAAGGGTCAGAGATCAAAATAAAAAGGGCCAGGAGTGGCAACTTCGTGCTTTTTTCCTTCCTGTCATATGCTCGGCCTGTCTGACCATTTTTCTGAACTCTCCACCGGAGACAGAGACTTGTGAACTCACAGGCTGAGCATCTGGTCAGAAAAGAGATGAAGTCCGAGAAAAACCGTTCCGCTCAGCTCCCCTCCCAGTGCAGCACCAGGGAAGGGGTGCAGGTAGGAGCCCAGCCCCACAGCCCTCTCCTGGGCTGCAAAGAGGTTGGGGCACCCAGGATGCCATACAGGCACACAGGAGCAGCCCAGGAACATACTGGTACTGAGTCTCGGGTTCAAGGGAGCAGCGGCTGCACTCCTTGCTGCAACCACGTACCCTAAAATTGTTCAGTCAGCCTAATAATCATCACAATTTCTAACAACTTCTCTGCTAGACATTTCTCTTGGCAGGGGCAAGCCCTTTCTGAGCAGTCCCAAGGCTTAATTTTTCCTACATACCTTTTCTTCTCCAACTATAAGGTCTTTTTCTTTCTATCCACCCTCTAGGCTAGCATCTGGTTTTCAGGCATTTTTTTGAACTGATAAAAAAAAAGGACAGTATTTTTTCATAGAAAGTGAACTGTAACTCTTTTCTTTGATTCTTTATTTTAACTCTTTGCAGCAAAGTCTTTTTCCTAAGATCTATGCATCTTGTCCCCAACATTTAAAAACAATGAGCTACACAAACACAACTAGATCCTTTTCTCCTATCTGCCCAAATCCAGGAATAATAGAGCAATGTTGATTTCTACTGATCAGGCACCTGGTCTTTATTCTGTTTGATGGTATTCAGTGTCCCTTTGGAAGATTTATCATATCAATTCCATTTTAATTAAAAAACAGTGATGATCGTTAGTGGTTTTATGGTGTCTGTTTTGAATTAAATGTGTGCTTAGTATATACGTCAGGTTGATTTATCTTTTGTGATTAATGCAATATACATAGATTCAGTGATTATGTGTCCTCTTAAGTGGCTTAGCTTTGGGAACAATTTTTTAACCTGCCAATATCAAGATACAAGAATCTGACTAAATAGAATCATAGAATCAGCTGGGTTGGAAAAGACCTCTGAGATCATCAAGTCCAACCCTTGATCCACTACCACCGCAGTTACTAGACCATGGCACTAAATGCCACATCCAGTCTCATCTTAAAAACCTCCAGGGATGGAAAATCCACCACTTCCCTGGGCAGCCCATTCCAATGCCTGATTACCCCGTCTGTACAACTATCAGTCCAAAATTTGGTCCTACTCTTCTGCATTAAGGGATAATGAAATTGCCAGAAGGGTTTTCTTTTCTTTTAGCCTGGTAAGGCCGTAGCGGCATGACTGCAGTTACTTCTGATTTTGAGCAGCATGGTAGAGAGATGAGCCTAGGTGGGGTCTTTGGAATCCAGGTTGGATGGCTCCTGGCTGGTGTTCCGAGACCTCCCCTCAGCACTGCCATCCCCCTGACGCTCATCAGGGAGCACAGTTTATCTGCACAGTCTCCTTGCTTCTACCCCTATTGCTGATGCAAATACCCTTTGTGTTTGCGTTAAGTTTCCATTGATGTATATTTGCAGTAAAAGGGTTATCTTAGGTTTTCTGGAGACTGTGTCTTGCCCTTTATTACATAACAAACAGATTTAATCTGCAGTTACAATTCTCTATAAACCTTGGCAATATCTTAGAATTCACTTTTTATAAACTGTATGTAAGATAATCTGCATGTCTTAATAAGGTGTGTGAACCAAAGTCCTGTGAACTGGAACTTTGTGATCTTTCCACTAAGCCACTGAACTTTGGATCCTGCCTATGCGTTTTCCTGGAGGATTGCTCAGAGCACATTTAGCTACTTTATGACTTAGGTTACTGTCACTGGGGGCAAGGTTACTGTCACCGGGGGCAAGGTTAGTCACCACCTTTGATTTAACTGAGTACAGAAAAGGGAAAGTTAGATCTTTATTACTTACCTGACACCTTGTTCTCAGGTAAATTTTATGAGTTGAAACCCTTGATTTTGCCAGAGGATTCAGTGCCTGGGTGTATTACTAGCTCTCCACATTTGTAGCATCAGGCAGTTATTCTGATCAGAAACTAAATAGAAGGATCTAGAATTAAGATTTATGGCAGGTGTTTTCACCTAACCATATAACTCCTCTATTAAGTAATATCTCATGCTGATAGATTTTGGCTTATTATGTTTTTAACACATTGTTAATTAAAACTGTGTCTGCAAGAGCTGGCTGGACAGACAACCATTTATTTCACCATACTTTAAAATGTTTTTCTTTGTTATGTCTTCAGGCTCCAAAGAGGAGATCTGAACACTTCTTTCTGGATTGAAATTCTAACAGTCTCCATCCATATTAATTTATAAATTACTGACATACCTATGAATCCAATTATTCATTCTTACCAGTGCACAGTCCTCCTGTGACAGGAATCTTAGACATAGGCTCCCACACAATGGAGAAATCTGTTGTTGTTCCCAGTTTAAATATAACTGAACAGAGACAAAAGATCATGATGCCAACTATCTCTCCTTTTGTTCTGTGGGATAATGCAGCAGTGCTCGATCTTTCTCAAGGAGCAAGTGACACCTTAACAAAGAAACTGTTTCTCATGGAACATTTCACATATGCTTCATATTTGGAACGACCAATAGGGAACACAGCAACTGGCTGAGGTGCAAAGTAATGGTAGGAGTATATTCAAAAAAGATCTGATGCTATCAGCTGCAAAACAGGAGATACGGTACAATATGAACAATAGGTCATGGTTTGCTTTCATTGCTATAGAGGATCCCCAAAATTGACAGACAGAACACAAAGACTCATTGGTTATTTTGCTTGTAATTCTTTATACTCAGAGGATGCTTCATTGCAGCTCAGGCAATGGTCAGCCCCTTGAAATTTTAAGATGTCTGGGGGAGCTGCACGAAGGATGTTTATGTTTCTGCCTTGCAGTCTTAATGCCTCCAGTGAAGCTATAATATTGTTTTATGGCACCATCCCCTTTAATAAAGTAGTTCCTTTTTGCCAGGGATGTCAATTTAATGTATTTTTAGAAAATGCAGACAGATGTACAGAAGGCTGGACCATTGTGCCCTAAATTTCCTTACATCATTAGAGAAAGATACAAGAGGTTTTTTTCAAATAAGGAAACCACAAAGAGAATGTTAAGAGGCAAAAAGCATGACAAGAGTTCATTACAAAGCCATAATGCATTTATAGTGTTTTCACTAAGACTGCATTTTCCGGGATATTTTATAAGAGGGAGAAAGGAAGCAGAGGGGAGAAAATACCTCAAATAATCCACAGAGGACTCACAAAGAGGCAAAGAGGAGGGAGAGCTTAAATGAAATGGTTCACAGGTGACTCCAAAGAAGTGGTTACAAAACCAAAGTTAACTCGCCGAATTCATGTTGCTGCTGACAGAGTGAAAGGTCAGTAGCTCTGTGTTTTACATGAAAGCTCCACAGTAACAAAAGCACAGATCCTTAGCTCAGCTACACAAAGACTGTTAAAGTTTTAATTGGAAGCCTTTGTTATTAGAAACTTAAGTTACAGTATCATTTATAAGTATTTATATTTATAAGTATTATTTCCGTGGAAAGGAAATATGTTTTCTTTTTGTATATATACGTGCTTTTCCCTCCAGTGAATGTGTGTTTCCCTCTACAATGCCCTGTGATCTATTTATTTGCCATCAGCTCTCAGTGTTAGGCTGTCTTTCAGCCCCCATTAATCTGGCTGTGGTTTGTAGTTATAATAAATGGAAACTCACAGACCTTGGTGTCATCCACCTCAGATAACATGATCCTATTAAATCTAATCCAAATTACTGGATGAGAACCCTTTGCCCTTGATACTTATATGGACAAGAGAGAGATTTGACACTAACAATACCAATATGGTTTAGCCTAGAGAGGAAATTTGCTGTCCTTCTGTAATTGATTTAGGATTCAGATGAGCTCTTTAACACACTGTTAAAGAGTGTGGGATTTTTAGCCATGCATCCCCAGTGCATTGAACACAATATTTGATCTTTTTCCATTAAATTTTTCAAAACCTTCATGAGTTACAAACCATATAGCAAAAATTTGCCAACAGACACTAACATAGGCATTTCTTTGGTTATTACTTCTAATTTTAAGCTGAATGAAGCAAAATGCAAACTGTATTACCTCTGCACCCTTGAAAACAAGCAATGAGTAATAATGCAAGCTCAGAAAGGATGACTGGAACTGTGTTTTTTTAACCATTGAAAATATTAGTTTTAATTACAGGCTTGAATAACGAATAGCATAATGACTATAGAATAAAATGTCACAGGGAAAGCCTCTCTTGTGGGAGTATTTTATTTTAACATGGGAATTGATAGATTTGGGAGTCCACCTGAAATGCTATAACGAAAGGAGGCAAATAATTTATGGAAGTTATTGTCAAATGGCAACACTGATGATGAAAGCCTTGGAACTACTACTTCTAACAATTAAAAAAACCCATGACACAGTGTTTACCTAAGACTAACATTGCTATTCATTCGTATAATACTATTCTCATCACACTTTATTTTAATATAAAATTTAGTCACTCTGGTCTGCTATAAAATGTATTGGGAGAATTGTTTATTTTGCCTTTAACAAGGATCTTTCCTGGTGAACCTGAAGAGGAGAAATCTTTACAATTGAAATTATGTTTACCATTCGTGACTGAAATACCTGAAAATTCAGGCTCTTGTTTACCAGAAGTTGTTTCCCATGTAAAAAAAAAAAATCAGAATATTCTAAGCACAGAACAGAAAACACATGAAATTCAGTTCACTGTCCACATGGATTTCCTCAGTAATAAAAAGTCTTCATCAACTGAAACAGGACAGCTTCTTTCCTCATGTAAAGATCATCCACTAGCTCTTCAGGATCAAAAAGCTTTTTACTAAGTGTTCATCAGCCTGATATAGATTTGTCTATGTTAAAGTACAAAACCTGAAAATCTAGTTGGCTTTTACTGGTTATCCCAACAATGTGTGACAGCAATACAATGTGTGGAAGCAATATAACTGAAAAAAAACATGGGGGAAAAAAAACTACCACAAAGAACCTTAAAACCAAAGAGACTTTCTTAATTCCTTCTTATGCATTAGTATTGTATTGGAACTAATACCTACTGATCATTGTATCTTACATTTACTTAAGTCTTTATACATTTTTTATTTCTTCTTGTCAGCATTAAAACCACTTCTGATAAAATCAGATGGAAGGGAATCGAAATCCAGGACTGGCTCCAGAGTGTGATGCAAAAATCTTTGCCATGATTGCTTTTTGTGAGGGGGGAAGGGAAGGAGGAAAGGCTTTTTTGTGATTAGAGAAAATCTGCTTCAGAGAGCAGAGAGCAGTCTGCAGAGAGCAGTCTGATGGGCATGAGATGTGGAAACTTTTAATGTCAACTGAGGCCAGTAAATCAATTGGGTATTTCCACAGTTTTGGTCACATGAGTATTTCGGAATCTACTTCAAAGGTAGGGAGCTTTACAAGTGGAGATGATTCAGTTGTTGCTATCCAAAAAGGTGATTTCCAAACCCCACCACCTTTAGGCCAATGGCTATATCTGTCCCATGCGGCAGGTTGCCGTACAGGAGAATATGTTTCTGCAGAGCATCTCCAGAGAGAGAGAAGGCTCTGCCATTACATGCCAATCCTCTGCTCCCTCAGAGGCCTCAACCCTGGCATGCTTTCACCATTCCTTCCAGAACTAGCTTCCCAGCTGAGAAACCTCTGCATGGAGAGAGATTTGCCTGTAAAAGAGTTGCCATAAAAGAGAAAGCAACACAAGATTTGGTGTGAACAGCTTTCTGAAACTTTTGCTGCCCTGAGAAGCTGCAAAAATTTGACAAGGGATTAATGACCAAAGCCATAAGGCCGTGTATCTGGCATCTTCTATTTATCCAGCCTGCACCTCATTTCACACAGTCTAAGGACACACTGCTGCACCTTAAGCAAGAAGACAGTTGAAAGTAGGAGCACTAGGTGGGAAGGAAGATTTGTTTGCATGCCTGTCAACATCAAGGACCAGCCTTAGAAAAGGTTTTCATTAAAAAAAAAAAAAAAAGATTGGCATCAGGGCATTGGGGAAAAAAAATTAACTATCAAAATGCTGATTCTGAATGACAGTGGAAGAAGCCATGTCAAGTCTATTCAGTCCAGCCCTCTACTCAGGAGAATAAAGCAAACTGTGTTCCGTGCCCTCCACCGTGGGTCACAATCAGGTACAAAGTAAAGATCTGAATGTCAAAGAAAACAGTTTTGCTGGTTTAGTCCTGTAATTCATGCTACATAATTGTAGCAGGTGCAGCTGCAATTCTTGATATAACTTGTCTTCATTTTATTAGGAAAAAAAAAAAAAGTGCCTATGGAGGAGACTTTCTGGCTCTGAGGATTGCAAAAAATGACTCTCTGAGATTTTTAGATAACCAAATTGAAATAAGCAGAGATGAGGGATACCTGCTTATTCAGGCAAACCAGCTTCTGAAAGCTACCGAAACATTTGGATAAAGCCAGCAGGATTTAGCAGACTGTAAAAAGCACAAAAAACCCCACCAGGTTGAAAAAAAAAATAAGAAACTGGACGGTTTTAGGAACATTCTGCATTTATTTGGCCCCACAATTCCTAATATTGTAACAAACTCCCAGAGTTTCACTCCTTAAAGTGCTTCAAACTCCATTTATATTATTATTATTACTTTTAACATTAATGTACATTTCTATATAAACAACAATTCAAAGAGATTTATATTTTTATAAAATTCTTTATATTAATGGATCAAATTTGCTCTCAAGGTGACCAACATTAAGGCAAATTTCCAAAATTAAGGCACTGGAGTTGCACAAGTTTATGCTGCTATGGATGAGAGCAGAATTTGGCCCGGTAGGGTATATACAATTATGTTTTCTGCATATATTTCAAAAGGCGCAACAGATTACCTTGGAAATCAATAACATTTAAAAGGGAGTTTATCAAAGCAAATACTTTTCATTTGCTTTGGCACAGTTCACATCCAGAGGATGCATTTGCTCACTGGCTGTTCAGAATAACCAGCCTGATGACTGGTGGTGTTCAGCAAAAAGGGAATTCACACCACCAGACACCATTCACACTTCATCAGACACCACCTGATGTGTGTACAACAACCATAACAGCAGTTACTTTGCTGGGCACCCATGCAAATTCACTACACCATGAATCTCTGAAATTCTCCTGGTGGAGACATGTTTGTCATTGATGTTAATACTCCGAAGGCAGCCAAAAAATGGGTCTTTAACTGGAAGCCACGGGGTGTCCAAATTTGCTACAAAAACCAAGGTAGAAAGACCAAGTTAATAAAATGAAAATTATTTTAAAGAACATTAATTATTGTAAGGCTTTCAAAAGAGGGGGAATGATATAGGACTACATGCATCGACTGGACCTTTGTTTTAGAAAGAAAAAAAAGCCAGTAGATACACCCAAAAAAAAAAAAAAGCAATAATATTACCTGGAATTTTGCCAAAGTAGAGTGGCTGATACACACGTCTAGGAGGAGAGGGTTGAAGTCCAGTGGTAGAGCTACTCTCTGTGCCCACCTCTAGCTGCACAGTGTTCTCCTTCTGAGAGACTGCAAAGGAGCAGGTAAATGAGAACTCTTTCTCAACCCTATTAATGAATCAACTAGATATGGCACTATTTTAAAACAGCATCTCTCTTGAAATTTAACTCATAGGAAAAACAGGTTTTAATTCAAAGTCAGGCTGACACACCTAAGTAGTCTGGGGTTAAGAGAGCCCTCCAAAAATCTTATGTAAAGCCTTGAATGAACACAAGACACTTACATTGTTCTAAAGAGTATTCTCAGAATAAACAGAAGTGAAATGATTGATAAAATCTGGAGCGGCAGTGCTCTGTGCCCACTATCTCTTCAAAGGTTCAGAAGAACTGGTATGTACAATGTACCTGCAATGGTATGCCACTGTCCATCAGACAGAGGTTTCTTAGGTGTGACTGATGTCTGGAATTCTCCAGCACCACTATTTCCAGCCGCAATGACCTGTAAAAAAGTTATCTTTTAAGCTACTGTGAAAAAGAAAAGGAGCAACACAAAAAGGTCAGAATTCTCCCTGCTGAATGAGGGAAATACAGCTGAAGTGGAAACAGTCTGTACTTACCTTTCCTCCTTCCATGTAAACAGTCAAGTAGTTGTCTTGCTTGCTTCCGGCATGGAGGAGTATACCTGTTGAACTCCTTGGTCGAATGGTAAACACAATCCTAAAATCCAAGCCCATCAGCAAATTACCTGTGGAGAAATAAACAGTGGGTAGAGGAATGATCATAGGAGGACGGAATTGGAAAATCACATAAAAATAAATAAAATAACCCGTACCATACACACTTCAGACATAATTCTAGATACCATAATCTCTAGAGAGCTTACCAATGGCGATATATCCTCCTTCATTAAAGAAATAAATCCCCGTGTCCATTGGAACATCCAGACATGGAAGTACGCCGTTTTTTTGCAGAGGTGCATTCATAACTTCTCCATTCACCTTAAAATTCCTCAGGCAACCCTTGAAACTCTTCATTGGTATATTCTGAAAGCATATTTCAAAACATGAATACTAAAGCATTATGGTAATTTTTTAGTAATAATATTAAACATTAGTTCTTTTGGACTCTTGGACTATAGAAAGCCAACTGGCACTAAAGGCACCTAAAACCCACCTTTGATACAGTGAAAAGATATTCAAAAGTCTAAGAAAAGAGCTTAAAACACAAAAGTAACAGTTGATTTTGAATTTACATAACTCCTGCTTGTCAAAAAGACAATGCAACAGGAACTGTGAAATCCCAAATATCCCCTTCCCTTCCTAAGAGTCTTATATCTGATTTTATAAAATACCCCGGATCATTAATTGTCCCATTTTTAAATAGAAACCACATATATTTCAGATTAAAATACAGTTCTACATCCATAATTCCTTAATGAGAATTAGCTTAATTTGCTCTTTTGCTTCTCTACAGATTATTGGTTATTCCACTGAGGTAAATATTCTGCCGAAAGATGGTATTTGTGGAATTAAAAATGTGACTTTGGTCTTCTCCATTTTTAAAGAATAAAAATGAAAACAGTACATGGTTGTCATCAGTGTCTCAGCAACACACGTTGAAAATATGGGTCCAGATGAAGGCTGTGTGAATAGGTGAGGAAAAAGATCTGTAATGCACAACTGCAAAACACCAGTCACAGATGGTAATCACCTGGTGCTTGGAAATACCCCCCAAAGCTCTTCAGCACAGAAATCCTGCATATTAAACACTTTCACATGTAATTAGTGCAGCATGGGGAGTGTGTGTGGGTGGATGTGTCAATTATTTACCTGTTTTTTCAGTGATGGCAGCCCTCCCACGTAGATTGGTGGCTTAATGCTGATGGCAGAATTTGTTGCTAATCTTCTGTGCTGTGCCCTTAGACCATCAACCACAAGGCGGACATTCTTCCCATCTGTGCTGAAGACCACCTTTCCAGGGTGCAAACATAACAGAATGAAAAACCCAAAGGCCAATGAAAGACACTGGAGATTTTCTCTGTCTTTAAATTAGACACCACATTGTTAAAAAACTTAAACTGAAAATAACTTGCTGGAATTATCAGTCTCAATAAGCTCTCTCAGAGACCTGTCAACCACATGAACTTTCAGGCATAGGAATTAACTTCTGATGACCAAAACCGAGTTTCTAATATCTTAAAAATTCAATAAGCTGTGCCTGCTGAATGCTAGTTGTGCTTTCACCACAGTTCCTGTGCCATACTACTTACAGTGTGCCATTGCCCATCATTGTATTTAATACTGGTTTTGATTTTGATTTGTTTTCCTCCAGAGCCAAGTGAGAAGACAAAACGTCCTTTTGAAATGCGGAGAGCCACATAAGAGTCCTCAGACCTTTCCTCCATGAAGACTATTAATCCTCTTGATGATCGAGTCTGTACATCTACAGAACAATGTAACCTGTAGTGGAAAGTAAGCATATTCAAGTACAGGGCTATTTTGTTAGTTGTCGTATTCTCTCTGTTCTCCAGAAAAATGTCAGTGAAATTCCCATTTGTGAAATGCAGAATGGCATTTGGGTGGGTGGAATCATGGCATTCTACACTGCCTGCATTTCTGAATGCGAATGAAACGACACATTCAGGCTTAGGAATTGGCATCAACATGTACTGTAATTGTCTACTACATCCCATTCAATCTACTCGGTTTAGGTAAATGTTTGCATAGAAAAAAAACACGCCTGAACCTTTAGAAGCACTCTTTTGTTATGGCACAAGACATAAGCAAGAAGAAAATCCCAACACTTGGCACCCAAAGGTTCAAGCAGCTTTGACAATTCAAGTATTAGGAGAACTGAGAACATTTGTATTACCTGTCTGTAGATAACAATGGAGAAAACATGTAGGATATGAAACTGTTGGGGATGCTTCCAAGGAGATGTGCTTCACTGCTGACAGGTAACTGAGTTGGTATTGTGTTGTTCTGCATGTTAGCAGCTTTCAAATAATCAAGGTATTTTTCATTCTGTTCATGTAAGACAGAATTGAAACATTTACTATGCATGCATATTAATAGAAACATTTCAATCAACACATTTAAGAGTTCCCACCTGAGGCAGTCAACAGCCTTCTCTGAATGACAGAAAAGCTGTTGTCATTCTGGATAGGTGTGGGCTTAGCCTGAAACTCCAACACAATAAGAACTTTCTTCCAATGTAAGATGGAAGGAAAATAAGAATGTCCGAATCTCAGTTCTACAAATGTGCAGACAAAGCCCTAGCAGCAATATGGAGTGAAGATGACAGTAACAATAAGCATACCTTGAGCATCTTAAATCCGAGGGGATTTTCAAATTCCTTCAGCAGCATTGGTTCAAGGTTCTCGTATTTGTGGCAAGCTCCAAGGGATACACGAGACTTGCCAGTATAATTCACGAGATCTTGAACCTCAGGGAGCTGACCTGCCCTGTAGTGATGAAAGCAGAAAGTGTTTGAGACAGCATTCGTTTTCGTTAGCATAATCAACAATATATTGTAAAACTGTGTTCTGTACAAAATAGATTTCCCAGTGATTCAATGTTAAAGTACTGATTTTTATTTTTCAAAGAAAAATGTACGTTCAATGTTGTAAAAACTCTTCATATTTGTCATGGTTCTGCCCATTTCTTTTTGGCAATGGAAAAATTCCAATGTTTTTATTCTTATATTTTCTAAATAAAGTATTTTTTTGCTAAAAGCTATCAATTTAAAAAAAACAAACATTGCCATTGAAAAAAAGAGGAAAAAAAAGACAGTGGTCTTATTAAATAAGATTCCGGATCAGGCTATAAAACTCTGCTGGTTAATTATTCAAAACCAACAGCAGATCAAGAAAAAATGACAACATCAGGTTCTGCTCAGTCCATGATTCACTCACTTTTAAATAAGATGTTCTAATGAGTTTTGTCAAGGGGCAAAAGCCCATCACAGCTTCATATGCAGCTTTAGCATTAGAGCCAAATTATCAGAAAGACTGTCAAAACCAATTTCCCATTTGTAGAAAGAATAATATTAAGCAATACTATAATTTTCTAAGTTGTACACAGCATCTCTAATCAGTAAATTACAAAACACTTTACAACAAAAAAAGGCAATGAAGTTCCTTGCCCCTGGTTTTCTATGAGAAGAGCAATAGAGTTGAGGGTAAAACCTGAACTCCTTCAATGCTGGTTGTTCTCTATTCACTCAGTCAGACTAGCTACAATATTAATTGTCCATCTATTTTTTTACTAAAAGCAATTTTCCAAATTTGTTTTCTGATGGGGAGGTTAATATGCAGGTTACTTCGTTGTCTTGCAGTGCTTTAAATGAAATTGAGCAACCTGGTCAGGTGGAAGGTGTCCCTGCCTGTTGCAGGAGGTATGGAACCAGATGATCTTTAAAGGTCCCTTCCAAGCCAAACCATTTTTTTAAAACTCTACACATGTATAAATACTCAGCAAAACTTAGCTAACACTAAAGCCCACTGGGACATCACTTATGTGTCAAGGAAAGCTTTTCTTCTAGAAATATATTTACGCATATTTTTTCTCCTAAATTTTGCCTATAAGATGTCTCTAATAACCAGGCAAACACGTAAAGAAAAGAGACAAACTAAATCAAGCACATGATTTCTATACATATGCTCTCACTTGTTTGTGTAACCGTTACGGTTCTGTCAGCAGCTTTGCTCCTTTCACTACCTGGCTCCCTGGGGAGCCATAACAATACAATCTGGCAGATCTTTCTGGATACTTTTTTGGGACATTTCCAATTCACTATGCAGACTACTAAACAGGTATGATTCAGACTAAAATTCCTTTACATTTGAACAGCAGATTAATTACAACTTGATACCATGTGTAATATAACTGAATATTTGAGGGCAGCAAAGCTATGAATTCATGAAGGCTTCACACATACAGAAGAAAAGCATTTTAGCAAAAAGTGATTTTAATATAATCGAAGAAGAAGAACAGGACAAAATGCATGAAACAAAATTCTTTCTAGGCCAAATACCTTTTTATAAAGATGTTTGAGATACAACCTTCAAAACTATCTCCACCAAATTTTATAGGTTTGTTTGACTCCTGGGATGCCCTGGGAGAGTCAACTGATTCTGATTTTGACTCATCATCAACCAGCAGAAGTACTCTGAAACAAAGTGAATCAACATAAGCATGAAATATAAAGAAATAGTTATGACACAAAATGAAATATATATAAAAAAGAACCATTTGACAGATGTGTTTTCTTGTTACATTTTAATTATGCTAGAGCTTCATTAGCTTACTTCTAGGATTTTTTCAGGATGTGCTCACTGACTGCAGTGAAACTGCTCTGCTTTTCCATACAAGATACTGCACAAGAGTTGAAGCTCATACTTCAGTCCTACAGTGAAATCCTGGTCCAGTTGAAATTCCTGAAAAAACTGTCATTAACATCTATGGAACAGGATTCAATTCTTTGTGTCTAAATGGTGCACTTGACCTATGAGCAATAGCTACTACAGACTATCAAGTTATAATCACCCAAAGTTATAGCCAACCATTTAAAACTTTCCACTTCAACTAACACTTCTGTAATTTCATGTTTTCCACAGAAATCAATATAATTTAGGAGCTTTTCAGTAAATTGTCTCTTCTGATATCTGTGTAGAAGACCACTGATGAAAAAACAGACACAATATTTGCTTCTTCCCCGGTCATTTAACCACCTATATTACAGTGATAAAGGTTATGGGAAGGGGAAGAGCTCCAAAGCCTCCAAAGCTCCAGCTAGACAAGAAGTCAAAACTCACACAACCTATAAAAGACATGCCTAATGGGGTACAGCTGAAACAGCTGTCCATACAGGTACCAAAATGTACCTTTACAGACCAAAAATCTCCCTTTCCTTCATTATTTAAGTATTCTTTCCTAGCAATGGCCATTTTTAGCTATTTATCTAAAGAACAAGTCCCACAGAATTTGAATCTTCTCTCTCCAACCACAACATATAGAATCAGATAAAGAACTGGACTCACGTGCTGTCTGTTTTTATTACTGTCACATAATGCAATGACCCATCCTCGTATTTCTTTTCCAGTTTGATTTCCTTCTCTCGCATCTTTGCAGTTACAGAGCCAGGTCTCAAAAAGATGGTAAGAACATCAGGCTATA
Source organism: Neopelma chrysocephalum (assembly GCF_003984885.1). NCBI lineage: Eukaryota > Metazoa > Chordata > Aves > Passeriformes > Pipridae > Neopelma > Neopelma chrysocephalum. The sequence continues at coordinate 23,891,174 of NW_020897689.1, forward strand.
AAAGAATCCCACAAAATCATCAGCCAAATGCAAGAGCCTTTAGTTCTTGCTACTGCCATTAATGCAGTTCTCAGTGGTTGCTTGTAAGAAACAAATTTTCCTACACTAAATCTGCATATCTCAGTTATCCAGTATGAGATGTTATGCCAAGTTCTGCACAATTAGCACAGTTTCTGTTTTAAAATACTTCTGCACTCTGAGTACCAAACAATTAGTTAAAATACTTGCTTATTTTTACAAAAAGCAGAGGAGTCAGTTCTCCCCTTCTCAAATGCCTGGTTTGCATTCATTTCTTAACATCTCCAGCCAGCAAGAATGCGGTTCGGCTTGAACCTCCCTGCTTTCTGAGGAATCATAGCCAAAATCAACCGCTTTTCTCTGCATATTTTATCATGATAACCTTTCTATGTGGGCAGAATGCCTATTTTTCCTGAGAAAATTTCCAGCCAACTGTATTCAGCAACAGTTTTCTTACTGGGATGGTGGTGTTAGGGGCACGAGCTAGTCTGCAGAAGGCTCAAGTTCAAAGCTCAGTTACTGATCAAACTACTTGCTGGCTGAGTGAAGAAATTGCCAGGATGAGTTTGTCTGGCCTATGACACGCAAGATGCCATGCTCAAAAGATGATTATAATAGCCATTTCTTGCCTTAAAATACAGGAATAGAACAGAAACTGACAAGACTGATTCAGAGATAAAACCAATCACATACGCAAAGCTGAACAAGTTTCATACCCGTAGATTGTAATTTAAGAGTGTTCCAGTTGAAGACATGGTCTGAAAGCCAAAGCCAACTTGGAAATCCTTGGGATATGGGAAATCTGTTGCACTCAGGCTCAGAGTTCCCCCTGTGGAGAAAGCTGCAGATCTGACAAGCTGAAAGAGAGAAAATAATGCTTTCAGTGATTTTCCTCTTAGTCAGAGGACATGGAAACATGAGACAACAGCTGCCCCACTCAACGTAATTGTGACCAACTCCAGTCAAAACCAAGCACAAGGCAAACGACAAGCACCATTATTTCAGTACAGAACACACTGACTGAATTGGTTTTACCAGCATTAACTATGATCTCAGAAATTCTAAAGCATGCTGAGTATAATGAACTGTTCGTCTCTGGCTACTCTGGCTTTGAAAGTTTTCACACTTGGGGACACAAAAGTGAGTGGCTGTGGAGCTGTGTAGGTGAGCTACATAACTGAAACTGTGTGAGTCATAAGACAGAATATACCTGTGCTTTTCGAAATAAGACAAGTTTTAATACTTGAGAAGTTGCACAGATACAAAGAATGAAGGTCAGATCCTCTGCACTGGGAAATAGCCTGCAAAGAAATTGCTCTGTGAAAGGTTTAGATGCCACAAAGGGAAAGGAAACGAGCACAAACTTACAGTGCAAGGCCATAGTAAAAAAGGGCAAATGAGATAATGCACCATGTAAGCAGCAATAAGGAGAAGCAGAAGGATAGTTTTCATCTCTCCTTGCAGCATTGGTTAAGCCAGCACTGAAATGTCATATTATCCCATTTCAAAAAGAATGGGGCAAAACTCAAGGGTGCACAGAAAATAATTACAAAACAGTCAGATGAGTGGAGCAATAGCCTTACAATGAGAGACTTCAGCAGAAGTGGTCTGTTAAGATCTTTCAAGAAAAAAGGCTGAGAGGTCATTTAATTAGGAAGCACAAACACCTTGATGAGAGGGAAGATCCAGAATAGTATTAAGTAACTAAGTATTCCAGCCTAATCAATAACAGCAACTAGAAGCCAACAAGCTTACATGGTAAATATGAATTCCTAATTGTAAACAGTATTAAATAAGAGGGTGGACTATATGCTGGAGCAAGCTATCACAGTAGGGATGGTGTCTCATTTCTTCTGTATCTTCATACCCAGCCCACGTTCTTTTATTGCAGTCACATGTTAACCAAATACAATTTTTGACTTAATTAAAACATAATGGTCCAGGATTTACAGGCAAACCAGACTGTGTGAACTCGAGGAGAAGTTTTTAAGGAACTTTTTAAATTACCTTCCAGTCATCTGAACATTTCTTGCTGACACCAAAAGTCTCGTCAAAAATAACAGATGCAGTGGCTGGGTTTTTCACATTCTTCATGCAGCCCCGGAATGGAGGTGTGGATATATTAAAGCTGGTTTCAGGGAGTGGAAGGAAAAAGAGTTCAGCAGCCTAGTATTCCAAAGTACACACCAATATAGTAGCCTATAAATGCTGACAATATAAGAAATAGAAAGACAACACAAAAGCAACCTTTCTTGCGTACACATACTTCATGCTGATCAAACCCAATCTTCAGGATACACTCCAACAAAGATCGCACCCTTAGCCAAAAATCACAGATTATGATCATGTATTACACATTTGTTCTTTTTATGTCACATAAGATACCTGACTGTGTAAGAAATTGTTTAAGGACAGAGTTTAGATGGAGTTTCCGTACAAATCCTGTGCATTACAGTCTTTTTTACTCACCGCTCCCGTAAAAAAGGTGGGATTCCACCTAGGTAGTACTCAGTGAAATTGAAGACATGTATGTTGGCTTTAATATCAGGACTGACATAAACAACATTCTTTTTTCGGTCAAACACCAAATTAACCTGAAATATGTGAATCATGAGAATTACGTCACTTGGTAGAAACAAAAATAATTTAGCAGATTAAAAGTACTCCCATGGAGCAGGACTCGGTGGTGGTTCCCCCCCCCCCCCATTTACTAGTGATTAAATGCAGGATAACTGCAGTAGTTCAAAAGTACTTTGCAAAATTTGGGTATTTAGCCAAAGCAAATGCCTAAGGAAAATGTCTTACTATCTAAATACAAGGTGAGGTTTTATTTTCCTCAGAAAGATTGCCCTAAAATCTCATCTAAGATTCAAGTATTTTTGTCTTCTGTTTGCAGCTGAAGATTCAGAAGCTGCTGTCTGATACAAGGACTAAGTCAGTCAGTTGGCTAGGTCAAGGTAACTTGACCTAGTAGGGCATAAAAGTTCCTTCCAGTAGACCCTGCAACTTACACTATTTAGTTGGAAATGTATTGAGGTGAAAAGGGAGAATAATTCAACATGGAAATCAAAGGTTTTTAACAATGTCTTTACGATTTCACTAAGGTAGCGCTACAAAACAGCTGGACTGAAGCTAAGGAGACAAGCAACAACAAAAAGACTACAAAAGAGTAATCCCTACAAAGATCAGTCCACCCAGAAGAAATAAACCCTTAGGTGGTGAAAACACTAATCTAAGTATTAACCTAACGTCAATAATTGCAATGTACACAGTCCTCTTTATGTAAAACATTTCTCTGACAAAGTTTTTTTCTTTGGTGGTTTTACTGTTAAAATTGAACTTATTCACAGTAAAGCATGACAAGAGAAAGATTAATTTTCACATGTCCAAACTAATCCCTACTGACTAGATTTCCTCATAGAAAAAGAAAACTCCACAACTAAACATTACAAGAGGATATTTAGTTTCACCTAATCTGTATTTTTACAAATAATGATCACTCGATTCTTTAAAATTACATACTTGTTTATATGTTCCATCATTTACAGTTGCTTTGGTTTCTATTTCTTTTGGAGGTTCAGAGTCAACTTGGTATCTAAAAACTGTATGACCATTTTTAATTAGTGCACTGATGAAATGATCCTGCAATAAAAAGAACACCAACACAATTAAACTGCCAGAATTTCACATATATTTCACTGTCATGAATAATTTTAATGAAGCTATCTAGTTTCTTCAGGAAAGCTTTTTGGGGAAATGGTAACACAAAGCAGACTAAATCTTACACTAATCAACCATAATTACTTTAAACTATTATAAACAGATCTGGTATCAGCTCCAGGTATTCTCCAAATCTCTAAAGGACTTCAAGTCATTTCAGGATGTCTACTGAAATAGAAAATTATCCAGAACATGTCACAGTGATTGCCATATGCCTACGACACTACTAGATAAGTAGCATCACTGCCTTTTTGAGCACCTTTACAGGTGTAAGTCACCAAGTCACTTTCAATATTTTTCCTTCCTCTGTTTCCACACACATCTAGATTTGGAAAGAATGCACTTCCAGTATTGTAGGATTTCAGTATTCCAACATAAGTTTGATTTCAATTACATTCCTTATTTCCTGTCCCCAGTTCTGAATTCTCTGCATGGTCTAATGGAAGAGTTATTTGGAATGATTTTTTTTCTCAGCTTTGACAAAGTGAATATTCAGTAGCCATTGTGGAATCATAGAATATCTCAAGTTGGAAGGGACCCATAAGGATGATCAAGTCCAACTCCCTGTTCCTTGCATAACTACCAAAAACTAAACCATATGACATTAAACATACAGCAGAATCTACTAATTTTTTGCATAGAAAAAAATCACACTTTTAAGACATTTCCTTACTGTTATTACTAAATCTAACATGCTCTTGAATAAGCAAGATTTTTAAAGATGTTCTCTGACCACAAAACAGACAGAAGCATTCCACACATTACCTCATGTGCTGCAAAAAAAACAAGGCCTTCATCTGCAGTAGTCTCAACTGTCTGCTCGTACCGTACTCGGTTAGCATTTCCTTCTTTTGCTGTGACACGGGCATAACCAGTGCCCTCAAAATAGCTTTGGTCAGTCTCTTCTTTATACCTGTAATAATTCAATGTCACAGGTGTGAATATATGAGAGCAAAAACCACTACCACATGGACTTACTGCTGTTGTAGTTTTAAAAAAGCTTAACTTAAAGCATTTGCTATAGGGCCAAATTCCGATCAAGCCCAAACAGAGAGAAAACCTTCCACTGCCTTCTATCAGACTCACATCTGGTCTTTAGAGAGGAAATCATTAGTGACTTTTTTGAACTTAATGTAATATTTAGTTTATAAAGGAGCTGAACCCATTAGTCCACAAATTGTGTCTGGATTTTATAACACCTAACTTTAAACAGACTGTGACTGCCATAAATGTGAATCATGCCATCACTAAGAATTTTCTCTAAGAAATGTAATAATGACCAAGAGTTAGAAAAAAAATCACCAGTTTAGCTACAGTGGTTATTCGTCTGGATGAGAAAAGACAAGAATCCATAATGATAAAATCACAGAACTGTGCAACACTTCTATGTTTAGATCATACCTTCTGCAGGGTTGCACTTCAGTGGTATTGAGATTAAATGTCCTCTTGAAGTTGTAAAGGCTGATAATATGCTCATTTAGGCTGTTTAATTCAATGCAGCCTTCATAATTAGGATAGTCAAGATTACGTGGAGGCTGCAAAATAGTGTCATCAAAAACATTCCATCAACATCAGCTGATAAAATTTTACATTGACATCTAACTGCTAAGACTTACTGCAAATGTTATTAAGACACAGAATATGACATTCTAAATATATATTAAAAATATTATATACTTGTATATAATCTCCAAACCATCTGATACCACCCCAGGAATACTGCAGCCCAATTTAAAGTGGAGTCACATGGATGCATTGGGAACAGTACTTAGCAGGGCTAGACAGGTTTCATGCTTTACTCAGCTTTCATGCAAGTGAAAGATCATTATGGTCCCTGCTTTGAGTTTTGCATGCTACAAGCCAGGCAGCTTCTGTAGGAAGTGGCATCTCCTTGCATCCCATCTATTCCTACTGACATGGATAAACTTTTACACATGCTTTGAAAGACTGCTAGTTCCAATTTTTACTTGTAAGAACAACAGAACAATTAACAGAAAATCTCTTTAAAACACTAAGAAACTCTTTGTACCCTAAAATCTGCGGGGTATCCTCCAACATAAAAGACAACAGTGCTGGGATCAAGGTTTAGGAGAGTGTCACTGCCTCCACTGCTTGCACTCATGGGGCTTTCCTGCTCTGGAGAAATTGATGTTGCTGCTCTGATGTAATTCAGCTTTGCATACTGGTAAATCCTAAAACCAAGACAGAGAGGAAGAATATCACATCATGCTACAAAAAACCAAACACATTCTTAGCAGGTTTTTGAGAAGGTTGTTGTGCACTGTGGATCTTATACCTTTCAAACTTAACTTGATCCATAACAGCTTCCTCAGTTTCGCTTTGAGTCACCAATGACTTCACTCTTATTTCTCCATCACCACCTCCCAGGTTATAGACACAAGTAAGGTGACCGTCTTTCACAGCCATACCAATATAGTCCTTGGAGGCCTAAAAATAGCAAAGCAAATAATAATTCATAAATGATTAATGTTAATGAAGGTAAAATACAGCAGCACTTCCTCAGAGACATCATCATACTGTGCATGAGTCATAAGAAATCCACCCACCTAATGATGAGAATTAAGTTTATCAGTTCTGGGAAGAAAAAATGGTAATCTTATGTGCTGCATTGATTCAATGAATATAGTTACAAATTAATTGAAAAGTCATGTGTCGCTTTTTATTTTTGTAATCATAGTAGCTAAAATAATTTTCACATTTGTAAAATCTCCCAGATAAAGCCATGAAAACATGACACCTTTACTAAAAGCTAGACTCAACACCTGTGAAACAAAAAAGATGTTCAAAACAAGTCTCAGTGAAGGACAGTGTTTCCTACTGAGGTGACTGAGAGCAGTCATTTTCCAAAGAAATTCATACTATATTTCTTCCACATACCATATTTCAGAAGTAACAATTAAAATGCTGTCAACAGATATCCTGGCCAGTTATTCAGGGGATAAAGAGGTGAAATTCAGTGTAGAATAACTACCTTTAAACAGCTTTCTGTGTATGTGTGAGATTCACTACAGACACAGCTGCTGTTAAATATTAAAACTTAAAAATGCATTCAGGAACTGCATGCAGGAAATTTTTAAAATGTTTGATGGTGATGGAGCAAGCCTGAATGCACAAGCAGGTCTGCATTATTCTGCATATTCAGAAGTGAAAGAAATTAAGAGCCAAAGGGCTGAATTTTAAGACTGAAATTATCACTTCTTAACCAACAAAGAAACTCACAATGACTTATACTGTGAAAAGAGTCAAAGCTGTGAGGCAGGAGTTGGGCTGAGTTTGTGCTGACTGCTGCAGAAACTGTCAGTTCTGACAAGACTGTGGGACGGTATCCATGACAGAGAGGTAACTTCCAAGGGAGCAAAACAGCAAAGAATCAAAGGGCAAAGCAGTCAGCCCCAAAAGTTACTTTGCCAGTGAAGGAATCAACAAAACATTTCTACCACCACATATCAGCAATTATAAAGAAATAGGCCAACAGGAGCTAGAAACTTCAGTCAAAATAGATCACTTCCCATTCGTTTCTCAAAACATGATGTTTGTTGTAAAAATCAGATTAAATATCAAAATATACCTACATCTTTACTACCCAGGTACAGTACAAACTTATTTGATGCCCTTTCAGGAGCGTCTAATCTTTTCTGAGGTCTTTGGAGAAATAAAGAAAGTGAAGTATAGCCTTTCAGATCTTCAAGGTTGCTCGGAGGTCGAACCTCTACACCAGAGCTGCCATTGAACCTCATAGGAATAGCAACCTGTTAAGAAAAACAAAATTCAATACATTATAATTATCTTTTTCTACTAATTCTACTTATTTTACTGTTGTATTTAATTGCAAAGTAACCTATTACACATCCTAGCCATGTTTCAGCCACCAATTACTAGAGATTTGGACTCTGATCCTACCAAACAACATAATTAGGAAACAGACTGGATAAAACAGTAATCTGTATTATCAATACTCACTTAACACAGCACTTTTTTATTTCAGACATCAATTAACCAGAAGGATGTGCACTGCATCTCTAAAGAGCAAGCCTGTGAATTATTTAGATGTCTACATACACATCCTGATGCTTCACTTAGCTGGACTTGACTATCAGTTGGGAATTATAACGCACCTCTGATATTGTAAAGACGTCCTATTACAGCTATTTGCACCATGATCACTGATTCCTCTTATTCACTGTAACTGTAGGTTATTTGTGATGATCTCAGGGATGCTTCTCAGGGACCTGAGACCACACTATCCCTTCAGCACCTACAGCAGTTACTTAAACGGAGAAAGAACGGTCTAGCAAAAAGATGCTAGTAGCCAACTTCTAACATCTTGGAGCAGCTGGAGAAATGAGAGCACAGAGCTGCCCAACTTTTTTGGCAGTGTCAATGCTCAATTGGCCACACATGGGTGGAGAGCCCTGCCCCTAAGCTGCAGATCCAACTTTATCCCTGCTGCCAAAACCACAACAATGTACCTTGGAAGGCAAGAGGCTGTTGTACAAATAAGTATTGCAGAGATGCCTGGGAAAAAACCTAATGGGAGAAAGGTGTAGCAGGATGATACTGCATCCACTCCTTCTTATGTACAAATTATTATGCTTCCCATCATCACAGTTACTTTAAATGCTAGGTGGTGCCGTTGAATTAAATTTATGTCTGGTCTTTCACATGCATTTTAACAAAATTATTTAGAAAGAGAAAGAGGAACAAAAGTACTGTTGTGTGTGCAAAACACTGAGGTCTAGCATGATTGCAATGCTCACGACAGACCTTATTTGCAGCATCTCTTGCCTGTTGAATCAGCTCTCTTATGCGATTTATGTTCTCAGAGATGTTGCTTATTGGCATCAGCTGTTGGTTGATACTCCTGATCTTGCTGAAAAGGTCTGGAAGTTGGTTTGTCAAATTTTTCACTGCAGTGAAAGAAAAAAATAATAGATGCCAAACAGGAAGAGGAAAACAAGATGCAAAAATGTGGTATCACTACACAATTACCAGAAATGCAGTGGGCAGAGTGATGACAGAACTGTTTTCACTAGTCCTACAATACTAGGAAGCTCTCACTAAACTAGCAGTTTATAAAGAGGTTATTGTACTCCTGAAATTTGTGGCCAAAGGTATTTGCAGAAGCAGTCAGAATCAGCACTTTCAAAAATGTCTAGATAAAGGTCCAGAAAAAATATTAAGTAGAACAGCACTGTGGTCTCTAACATTATTATCCAGTGACTATGGATGCTATGGGAGGATGAGAATTAAGGACAGCAGACAGGGGTCAGGCTTACATGCATTTCTTGAGTAGCACCTCCTGCTGCCACTGTCAGAGAGTGAATACTGGGGCAAGCACACTGCTGGCCTGACTGAATAGGGCATGTCTTACATTCTTGTGTCAAGGTTGTTAGTCAGCAAAATTTAGTAGTGAGCCTTACAGTATCTGGGCACATTTATTTCAGTAGAAAATACTATGAGAATTTCCTTTATAACAAGAAACAATTTTTCATCTCCTGTGACTACAAAAAAAAAACAAAACAAAAAAACTCACCCTGAAAGTATCTGCAGACTGCAACTCTATGAAGTTGGCAAATAAAATGAAATACAGACCTATCATTTTTCTAAGTATTACTTATAAGCCAGTCTTGTATCTGCAGGGATGACTTATAACTCTGCAATAATATCCAGGACTAGTACTTGTATTTATCTTATTTAAAATGTTTTCCTCTCACTTGACTTTATCAGATAAATCTGCTGAAAAGATGTAAAACAAACTTGTTTGGGATTGTAATTGTCCCTTTTTTTGTATTCAGCACAGGCTCTATGTAATCCATTCACTTAATTTCAGCTAACAGATATCTAGCCTAAGCTAATTGTCTAGATCCCTTCTCTACCCAGTATAGTATAAAATCACATAATTAGAGGGTGGCTGAGATTGGAAGGGACCTCTGGAGATCATCTTGTCCAACCCCTGTGTTCAAGCAGGGCCACCTAGAGCCAGTTTCCCAGAATCGTGTCTAGACAGCTTTTGAATATTCCCAAGGATGGAGATTACACAACCTCTCTGGGCAACCTGTGCCAGTGCTCAGTCACCCTCACAGAAAAACAAGTGTTTCATGATGTTCAGAGGGAACCTCCTGTGTTTAAACCTTTTACCCCAAGAGCACATTGCTGGGTCATCTTCAACTTGGTGCCCACGAGGACCCCCAGGTCCTTTTCTACAAAGCTTCTTTCCAGCTTGCCCACCTGCTCAACATATACTGCTGCAGGGGTTTAATTCTCCTCCGGTGCAGAACTTCTCCTTGTTGAATTTCATGAGGTTCCTGTCAGTCTATTTCCACAGCCTGTTGAGGTTTGTCTGGATGGCAGCGTGACCCTCTGGTGTATCAGCCACTCCTTCCAGTTTTGTGTCATGAGCAAACCTTGCTGAGGGTACACTCTGCCCCCTCATCCAGATCATGAATGAAAATGTTAAACAGGATCAGACCCAGTACTGAACCCTGGGTTACCCTGCCAGTCACTGACCTCCAAGTCTTTAGAGACCAGTCATGGCACCAACTTTTAACACGTACCACAGGATAGCCTGAGTCACTCTCTGCTGTGCCTATCCCTTTCTACTGGCAATAAAGGAAGCTAAGAATACTAGCTTAGTCTGTGTGCCCAAATTTTAAATGTCTAAACCTTCCACTGCAAAACTGACCATGTTCATGTAACAGTGATTTGGCAGATCCCACACAGCACTTGCAATACCTGAATTGTTTGCCTCCATCAGTGCTTTACTGAAGCCAGCACTCTGTGTGCTTCCATAGGTACTCCTAATTTTTTCCACATCTGCTTGAATTGGGAGCAGTTCATCCCATACATTAGTTGTGACATCCTCAGCACTTTTTACCATGTTCTTTGCACTGGTGATGATGCTGTCAATGTCATCTGAAACACACAGAAGTGCATGTGCAGGTTCTTATAGGAATAGATGAATGAGGCAGAGCAGAAGTGGTTGCTAAGTAACTGACCTCTGTTTATCCCATTGAGATTATTTTGAACAGTGACAAGATCAATCTGCAGGGTATTCTTCTTTCCATCAGCAACATCAAGTCTTTGCTTTATGTCTTCAAGGTTTGGACCAAGAGCTGCAAAACAGTAATGCCCCATGTGAATTTTAAACAAAACTACCACCTTTCTGTTGGACAAGTGATGTTGCAGGACCAGCCTGCACTCTTACATAGCTTGTGTTGCCACTGAGCATTGAGTGCACTGCAAAGAAAGAACAAGACACAGGATTTGCTGGGCAAGAGTACTGCAAAGGTATATAGCATAGCAGAAGCAAGACATCTACTTTCCCACCTTTTACCATTGGAAATAACCATCACAAGATGTCCCACTGTAGTAGAACTAGGTTTTATTTTTGGTTAAACAAGTGCCGCAAAGCTTTGCTGAATTTTGAAAATTTATGCTTCTATGGAAGCTTCTCATGCTGTGCCAACATTATTACTAACACTTTCTTTCTTAGTACCTTGTAATGTCCTTTTAGTCTCCTGTGCTTGATTCAAGAGTATACTGCTCTCAGTTTTTAACCTTGCAGCTTTTCCTGATAGGTCTTCTCTCTTCACAGTCTGATAACAGAAGCATGGTACTATAAGATTGCTTCATAATTATATTAAAAGTTAAAGAGTAAAAGAGGTAGCCCAATCCAATTAAAAAAGCCCAAACTATACAAGGGCAAAGATCTAATGTGAAGAACACCACTTTAGAAACAATTATCAAGATTCTTTTAAGGATAATACAAACTTGATCTTCAACAAGCTTCAGGTAGATTTTGGGACATTAGGAAGAAATTACTAGCATACAGCTGTTAGATGTTAAGCCTCTGCTAAAGAGCTTGTGGGCATTAGTAGTGCAAAGCAAAGGAGAATACCTGAAATCACCTTCAGCGATTACCAGGCTTGCCTTATAAGATCTCTTTATTTTGCACTGAAAGCAACAGTCAGTATTCATATGAACAGTCTCACCAGAAAGGCAGTAATTGGCCTGTTTAGTGGTGAGCCAAAGCTAATTCCTGAACATGCAGAATAGCAACTCATGTGATGGTCACAGACAAATAAAGCATGACAAGACACACAGGTCTTTGATTTCGGTGCCTCTCTGGCAGTTAAAGAAAACAAAAATCTAGTTGTAACAAGTTTACCATGATTTGGCCACTTACAGGTACTTACCAATAAAGCTGAGTCAGCTGCTTTCCCAGCTTTGTTGGCTGCTTCCTCTGCTGCCTTGATGGCATTAATAATATTGTCATAGGCAGTAGAAGCTTCCACAGCACAGCCTACCAACTCATCCTTCCTGGCACTGTTCTTTATTCTGTGGGAAAAAGGGTAAAAAATGCAGCCTTCTGCAAAGGCTGTGGACTTTGAGAAGTATTCTGAACAGATCTGAACTCAGTCTTTTCTAAGTAATGAAAATACAGAAAATGTTTTTCAGTTAGATCTGTAACTTCATGCCGCAAAAATACCAAACTTGGAAGCAGAACAATACGCAAAGATTCTTCAGAAGACAGGATGAATTCTGGCACGTGGAAAATCACAACTGTGGGCCTCCAAAGCAGCCTTTAAATGATTAAGGTGGAGAAAATTTACCAAAGCACATGGCCAATGCAGCACCTCGATCACAGCCCTCCAAATACACTTCAGTTAAGAGGAATTCATAGAACTGTAGATTCCAGATCATCTCTGGCTGCTTCAGCATCCTAATGAAGCACAAAGATGGAGCAACTACAAGACCTTTCGTGTTTTCCCCAAGAACCAGCACAGCAGTTCTGGAATCAGAAACCATAGACAAAATCTCTTCTACCCACTCCCCGTGAACTATACAATTGTCCAGTATTAGCTGCCTTGTATCTGTGAGAACAGTGTCTTCTTAATTGAAAAAAATAACACTGAAAACTAACAAAAAAAATTAATGAAAATGTGGGTGGTTTTAACTAAGAATGTTCCAGCTGAGTTAGGTATTTTGGAATTTAACTTTTTGAGGCTTTCTAATTGGTGTAATGACAAATGCAAATAATTTGCACAGGAAAAAGTAAATCAGGATTTCATTTTTTTTTCATTTTGTTCTGATGTACCACAGAAGGCCTCCAAAAACTCTCATAATTCCAACACAAAGTACAAAAAATGGAGAGAGAAACACTTGATTCCTATCAAGTTTATAATATTTTTGCCTTTCTAGAAGATTCCTTGGAAGGATGAGAAAACTATAGGAAGTCTTTTCCTTAGTAATGCTAAGCAGGTGTGTCTGAAGACTGCCAAGATAGCATTTCTTCCAATTATTTGCCTCAATTCACTGATATCATAAAAGCATCCCTGAGTACGAGTACTAGAAATAACTCTACAAAAAAGGTATGCTAAACATCTTCCTACTCTGTACATGAGGACTTTCTCTTGTTAGTAAGATGTTAATGAAGTGTTAGTGCAGTAGTATAAAACAGTATTATGGGAGTTCGCACCTCTGGGGGAAAAAAAATCAGTGAAAGTACAGGAAGAGCTGTTCTGTGGAGAAAAAAGAAAACTTCTGTACATTATGAAGAAGCAGAAAAAGACCAACTTAATTTCTCTCTAACTTTGCAAACAGTTATTAAAGCAAGTGAAGTTACAGACAGACCACTACAACCATGAATGCTCTGTAGAAAAATTACTCATTTATAGGAATGGCAACATACTCTTCTAGTTGTTTTGCCAAGTCTTGCAAAGATTTGGCATGTTCCTCGGCCCTCACTACCAATGGTTCTTTGCTTGCTGATGAGAGATTTGTCAGTTTTTCATTCATATCCTTCCTTGCTCCATCCAGCTGAGCAGCCAGGCTCTCATATTCCTACGGATTTATAAAGATAAAATTTTATTTGTATTCGTACATGCTTTTGTACTTGTCTACTTTAGTGTTACATATACTTTGCATCTGAGGAGAGCAAGGGGAAAAACATTTTGTTCCAACTTACTCTGCAGGTTATGGGAAACAACTGCTAGTCATTACATTATGCTTCCAGACCCATTACATAAAAACCGAGTGAGAGCAAAGACCCTTCCAGCCCACTATTCTGTCTCTGACTGTGGCTGAAAACAATTGCCCAGAAAGAAATACAAGAATATCACAATTGCTTATGGTATTTCTCACAGACCTTCTCCCAGATTCTGACATTTGCAGTTCAGTATCTTCCTCAGACAGATCACAACCCTCAATGAGCTTCCCTTACAGACACCTGTGCAGGCAGACTCCTTTTGCATCCAGGATGGGCCTTGAGATCCTTTGTTGTGAAGCTCAAACAAGCCCCGTCTCCCAGCTATGCTACCCATTACAGTGACAGCAAGATATTGGGGGTTTTAACCTTGTCTTAAGAAGGTAAACTATACCTCTTTGCTCTTTTGCAATAATCCAAGTACGCTGTTAGCTTGCGTCAGGGAAGATCGGGCAGAGCTCAGAACACTCAAGATACCATTCTGTTGTACCTTTGTCTCCTCAATCCGTTTCTGAGGAAAAAAGAAAACTTGAACAACATGTGATTGAGTTAAAAATAAGGGGCAGGAAAAACCATATCTACTTAATCTAGCTGGTAGTAGGATTTACTGAAGGTACTGTTGCTGTGTTAATCAAATGCCTCTAATGTTTAGGAAATAATGCTATCCTATTAGAAGGGAAAACTCAAGAGTCTGTCCTAGTACAGCATAAAGCTGGACAGCAGACTGCAGCAGTTTAGTTACTAATAGTCAAAGTAAAGGGAGTATGGGTCAGCTGAGATGAACTGTTGAGATAGACTATCTAAGTGTCTGATATCTCAAACTTGCAAACTTCAAACCTGGAAACTTTAAAAACAGCTCCCTGGTGACTACCTTGATCTTTTGCATTCTTTGAAAAGCAGGAATAAAATGGTTACACTATCCCTTCATCTGGAGATCCTACCAAAAAGGGGGTGTGAAATCTCCCCGCCTTATCTTCTTGAAAGCTCCGAGGGGATTGAAGCCCCTCGGTCTTGGGCAGCCCTGTGACAACCCACAGTGTAGCTCTAGGATAATGGCACACCACAAACACAGCCAGAGAAGTGGTGCTGCAGGTAAGGATGCGTAACTTTCTTCAGCTGGGCTTCTATCATTGTAACGTGTCAAATCTCTCTACCACAGAAGTGTATCATGAGATGTAAGACCTGTACCTACGCATCCATCTTTTAACGCAACTGTGCACACTTATGGAACACGCATAATGTCTAGTCCATGAACATAAAGGTTCAATTAAATATTGAAATGGACAGTTGAATGAAGGAATTCTTTTGTTCAAGCAGTGTCAGAAAACTGTATGGACACGAGTGTGCTAAAACAGTGATATATTTCAGCAAAATCACAATTAAAAGAAAGGGTGCTGCAGCACACATTTCTTGTACTATTTTACCAGCTCTAAAAATCAAACATTGCTCAGGAAGGACAGGTGTTTCTTGTCACATTTCTGATGAGACCTTAGAAGCAGTTCTGTAGAACATTAATCCCAAATAATTTAACAGTATTGCATACATATCTGCTCCCATCTTTCACGGCTGCTAAAGCCAAATACTTTAAAGCACTTACTACAAAAAGTATATCAGCATCATGAATTTGATCTAGAACAGGAAACAAAAACACTAGTGGCAGCTGAAGTGCTAGGAAGAGACTCTTCTTCCCTGCTCTTATCAGAGTTATGTCTTGGTCACACTGTCCTGGTCACACAAAGAGGCCACAAGTGGGACTAGACTATGTTTATACCTATCCATACACACATCAAATGATGGAAAGAGATCCTGGAGAAAGCCTACAGAATTAGTGCTGCTTGGCTTTGTAAGGTCAAAAGCAGCAATCAAAAGCTTCTTATCTCCCAAGTTCTAACTTTCTTCTCCAGAAGCCCAACATTACCTTAATGTCTTCCAACAGAACTCCATTATCTCTGTTTAAGTTTTCAGCCTGCTTGATTTGCCCTGTTGCATCATTCAGAGCTTCACGAAGGTCAGTGATTTTGGATTCATATTCATTCAATGAATCCCTCACAGCTTTAATAAGCCCATGATTTTCTTGGTGGTACTTTTGTAGTTCATTCTTAATACGTGTCAGTACTGCAGTATTGGGATCAAAAAGAAAAGTTTTTTTCAGAGAAGAAGAGAAGCAGAACAAAGTTCATTCAAAAGGGCTTGACATTTAGGATTAGAAAGCTGTGTTTGTGTGTACTGAGCATCCTTTGCCGTGCTAATCTCAGTGTTACTATAGCAGAGACAGTATCCAGCATCTCACTGGATCAAATCTGCTCACTAGTTTGCTGCTGCAGACACAGAGCACAAATAATCATTTTCTAAATTACCTAAGGGTGAGGCTGACCTGCAAATACTAAATAATTTTCTTTTTTTTTAATATGGAACTAACACAATTTCATCAACAGTCTCAACTGCAATGTAGATATCTACAACTGCACTAGTCATCAATGTCTCCCCTTTAATCAATGGAGAGATATGGGCACATGTAATCTGAAAGAGAGTAGGAACACAAAAGAGATCAAATTAATCTCTTAAGAGTGCTATTTCACTGCCTACAAAATAGGATACAGTAGAATTTTTTAGAGGTAGGTATCAAAGTTCAAAGTTGGGGGAAATTAACTATGACTCTTAATCTTTTATATTCCTCAGCTATGCCCCTGGTTAGGAGATATGCCTGTGACATTGCTGTTCTTGCTGTCTTTCATGTCTGGAATGAAGTTTCTGAATGTCCCAGTCAAATGTGTAGAGAACACAAAAGGGAGTACAACTAGTGCAACTAGAGCTTCTGACTTTCCTAATCCTTGTATGATCTGGCCCTCAAACTACTCTAGCAGCTTCTGAAAATCTGTTGTTAAATTAAACGTGTAATTTCTCTAAAATAGCTGTACATACCACAGCCTAATACACAGAAGTGCTGCACAGGTGTATTATAATGGCTACATCTTTATTTTACTGAGATTGATCTAATTATAAAAGAAGTATCTACTGTGTTTCTTCCCCAACTCAACTCAGTTTCTTCCAAAACAAACTAAAAATGCCTTTAAATCCCCTCCAAAACTACCACTTTCCTGTTGACTAACAACCGCTACAGATCCCAGGGATTCATTCCAAAAGGCCCCTCCCTGCACTCCATCCCAAACAATCAATAATGCTCCAGTTTTAAGACTGATCTTTCTGGAGAGTAAGAAGCTGAGAGAACAAGCACTTACACCGCTGAGCTTCTGTTCGTTCCTTCTCTGCCTCGGCTTGAAGTTGGTCAAAGTTACGGTTTCGCATCTCCTTCATCATGCGTTGAGCTTCTGCCAGTTCTTCAGAGGCATCTCCCAAGGGCAAGCTGTTACCTTCTGCATTTGTACCAGCTATTTGTTCCAGGAGCACTGAAAAAAAGCATTGTCAAAGTCAAAGAGAGAATGAGCTCAAGCCTATTCAAAAGACACAACTGACAGGGCCAATCTCTCTTCAGAAATAGACAGGTCTATTCCTGAATTCCTTAATGAAGCTGATCCATTTTGCATTAATTCTATTAATACAAAAAGTATCCCATTGCACACAGCCAGAGCCAGTAAGATGGCATTGAGCTTGAAATTTGTCCCAAATGACCAATTTCACAGCAATAATTTTAAGCTTCTAACTTTAAAGACCCTATAATGGCAACCCAGAATAAAGTTAGACTTAAGTCAGGATAGTCAATTTGTTTTTCTAAATGTCCCTGTGGTGAAGCTTCTCTGTCCCTATTCACTGCATAGGGAAGGTAGGCTCCTAAACTAACATTATATATTAGATTTCTAATAGGAAGAGTGAATTCCAGAGCTATGACTAAATTCTGACTTATGAAGTTGTTTTCTAACAAAACCTCTCCTGCTTAATTAAGAATATTGTAAATAAATTGAAAAGATTCCATAAAACACAATCATGTTATGGAGTTAGAAACTATTTTTTACCTTGTATATTGTTGACAACTATTTGTATTCGTGAAACCAAATCCTTTCCTTTCTGATGAGTTTGGCCAAAATTATTAAATAATCTCTCAGCTGCTTTGTAGTTCATTTCAGCCTAGCAAGGAAAAAAAATAATAGATTAAAAATATCTGGATACAGCATGCCAATATATACTCAGGAGATGTGTATTTTTAAATTGATTTGGTAAGTCACCTTTTCCTGAAGAGCATTTACATCACTGTTTAGTTTAGTGAATTCTGTCTCCAACTCATCTACTTTTGAACCTTGATTATGAACAACAGAATGGTAGTTGTTCAATAAGACCTGAAAAGAAAGGAAAAAATAAGCCAATAAATCACCCATACAGAGGAGTCAAAAAGCAAAACATTCTCATGGTTAGATCTTTATTCAACATAAATAAAAGCAGCATTACTGACACAAAAACTCACCAATTGCTTCCCAAAACCTGTTTTTTATTATTTGTGAGTATAGCAACAGCTATTCCAACTAAAAAACATGTTTTCAGAATTAATTTCAGTAATGGCGACTGGAATATTGGTTTTTTTCAGTAATGCAGAGATATGAAGTGCTTGAAAAAGATAGAGCCAGAGGGAAACCTCAGAAATATAACTTTCAAGGGGAGCAGGCCTAAGAAAAAGCAGAGATACAAATTCTATTTCAGAGCATGACTGTCCTAGTTAAAACAGCTGGGACCAGCTCATCACTGTACTGTATGGGTGTAACCCAAACCTGTGTATTCTATAGCCTTCCATGCCATTTCCCAGAAACTGTTATCAATAGACCATTTACACCCTCTGCCCAGAGCAGCCTGACTCCTCAGGCTATAAACTGAGTGTTAAGAGGTCTTCGAGATAGGAGGGTGCCTCCCTGTCCTCACACCCTTTGTGGAACTCCCCGCCCTGAGGGAAGTACTGGGCATTCCTGCCTGAACTGGAGAATATATAATCTTGGAGTCTTGGAACTTTTTTAACCACTTGTGGGATCCAGAGGAAGACTGCAGACCACCGCTCTCAACCAGACTGAGACCACCACTCTTGACTGGACTGCAACCACCACTGCAACCACCACTCTTCAACCAGACTGCAACCACCACCCTTGACCAGACTGCAATCACCACTCTTGACCAGACTGCAACAGCACTCTCACCAACAGGTTTTTCCCCCTCCCTTTACTTTGGACTCAGGGGGCCCAAAGAACACCACTCTGTTCATGCCCCAGGGTGCTGGGTTATACATTTGGGGTTTGTGGGTTAAAACCAATTGTCTGTCTGTATAATCGTACTTATTGTATTATTTTATTAAATTGTTATTCTGACTTATAATCTCTCTTTTGAGTTGAGTTCATTTCCCCTGCTGGTTTACCTTTAAACCAGCACAATGACATAGAAACCACAGATATCTTCTAACAAGTGAAGCCCAGTGCTGCCAGCATCTGGTATTTGAAATCAAATGCTGATGTACGTCCCCTTGCAAACTGACAAACCCTAAGATCCTGGGTTCATTTCTTATCCGCTTAATCTGAAATCCACTTTTCTGTTTCTGTGTGCCTACCTTTAAGTCCTTGATGCGTGTTTCCAGATGTCTCATCTGCTCCAGCGTGTGGGTACTTGCATCGACATTTTGCAGCTGAGACTTAATGAGCTGAAGCTCGTCACCTATTGTGCTCAAATCCTTCAGCAGTGTAATCACACAGCTATCGCAAGCTGGAGGGAGCACAAGCAATGGAAATCAATATATATCGTTGATATTTGACACAGAGAACATTTCACTGAGCACATTAATAAGTGAGATGCAATGGAAATGCTTTGAAGGTTGTCACCTGGTGCTGCCTGAAGAACAAAGGCAACAACAAAGCCCGCAGTATAAAGGAAAGTGACCAAAGCCAGAAATAAGGAGATCCCATTTACATCTGAATAGCTGACTGCTTCTTTAATCATTTTTCCAAGTGTTTGGATGAATGTTTGCTTTTAAAATGGTTATTATGGGATACCTCCAATCCTTTTTAAACTCTGTAGCCCTTAAAAGGGCTATATGCATCTGAAATCAGCTGAAAGTAATCCAACTCAAGTTCTATTTTATTACTTACAGTCACAATCTTCATTGGGATCCACATCTTTTGGTTCGTTATTGAAACATTCTGAAATCACAAGCTTGTCATTAGTAACCAAAGTTTTCTTATGGAAATACTATTTCATTTTTGCCCTTGCTTTTCATGGTTGGCAGCCATTAAAACACAGTGCTGCCCTTCCATAAATCTACGCTCACTGTCAATGATCTGAAATGCCCAGAAGGTTTGAGCATGCCAAAACATTCCGCTCCCACTTATGCCTTGCTGTAAGCAATGCCTTTTCCATCCCTCAAAGGAAACTTAGTGTAATCCCCTAATATATGCCACTTGGGTAGCAGCAGAAGGCCTTCTCATATCAAGTGTGCCAAATGTATTCCTAGAATTTGCCTAGAACAACACCAGGGGCATTGGAGCCAAGACAGAGTTCAAGAAGCTTTTGGACATCAGTATGTATTTGCTCTCAGGCACATGGGGCTGTCCTCTGCAGGTCCGAGAGCTAGACATCAATGATCCTTGTGGGTTCCTTCTAATTCAGGATATTTTATTATTCTATGACTATACTGTTAAAGCATTTCACCCTGGACGTAAGTTCAAACTCCTTTATCTACATTAGTATCCATGTTCAAACCACAGATTCTGATTCCCCAAATAATGTCTTACCCACAAGGAACTAAGAAATATTTATGGATTTCCTTCATGCCTGTCACAGCTTGCAAGATTCAGGTATTAATTAAGCTTGAGAGAAATCCACAGTGTATGCACGGAAGGAGGCATTTTATATAAACCAAGGCATAGAGCTTGGACCACAGATAGAGGTGGTATATAACAAACATTGCCCTCAGACTTTTCAACAAGCCAGCACAAGTGACTGCATCTCCACAGTGCTCTTTTGTTTTGTTCATTTGCTTTATGAACCCTGTTACAAGAAGCTTAACACTCCCCAAGTGCATGTGGAATTGTAACATCCTGGGATCCTAACTTCTAGGAGGAACTGGGTCCTAAAAATCATATCACATAGATAACAGGAATGTTCCCCGTCTTGATGCCCAAGTTCCTTTCACAGGCTTGGTCTTACTGCCAAAATATCATCTCCTCTTGAAAATGAAAAGAGCTGTGCATGTTGGTCAAAGCTTAAACTTGATGCTCTTGGAGGTCTTTTCCAACACTAATCATTCTATGTCTTTTACTCTGCAGGAAAAGGATGCACTCGATATAGGCTGCTGCTGTCAACAGTCAACAACAGCTTGCAACTGTGAGAGGGTACAGTGATAAAATTGGACCTGAACTTTAACAGCAGCATGAAACAGCCTGGAACAAACTGCCTAGATGTGCCACTTCCTTTGGCACTTGCACATTAAATCATCAGGAAGTTAAATGGGATTGGTCGTGATCATTGCTGCCAAAAGCAGACAAGTCACAAAGAATATATTTGTGAGAGAATGAAGGAAATTATTTTGAAATTCAAATACTCATGCAATTCTGCTGTTGTGTAATTCAGCTAACAGCAGATACATTTCAGCTGTCGCTGTGAAGTACCAATTAAATAAAACTATTATTACAGCTTGTGCACAAACAGCATCAGCCAAGAAATGGTGAAGTGCTGGCCAAGCGCCGAACATCACGCAAAAGAAACCTTCTAGAACATGCTGTGCCGATGATCACAGAGGGTTTTATTCCTAATGCAGAGAAAGAGACAGCTGATCAGAATGTATAGTTGGAGGAAAACAAACTCGCTCGTTGAATTTTGCCCTACAGATTAGTTTGTGCCAGCAAACTCTTGCTTCAAAAAGAAAGGAATGATAAAACATCAAACACTGGTTGGATCTGTTCCATACAAGGTATAAATATAACAGAGATGTATTACCTCAATGATGAAATGTGAAATGAGTACAAGCTATTGAAAAATTGCACCAGCTGCCAACAGCAGTTCACATCACCTCCTGGTTTTCTAATTTCTGTGGCCAAAGAAAGATAATGTGATCCTTGCAGTTACTAGACTGCAGTGTGAACAGCAATCCAGAGCAATGAAGAGCATATTTGAAAGAGAAATATTCGGAGTTAATAGTTGGAAACTTCACTAACATAGGAGGAGGAAAATCTGTCTACAGGGAAAGAAAAGTTAATTTTTCTTGGAGAATGAAAATATAGGAGAATCAAGGTCGTTTCAGGAGCAGTGGCTTATGTGTTTCTGAATAGAAAGGAGTATCTCAAGGGACTGAGGTGAAATGAGGTAAAGACAGTCTGAGGAATGTAGGATCAGGCCCTTTACTTGAAAATTATAATAGATAAAGGAAACATTTGCCCATGGTATTATATAAGAGCTTACTAGTAGTGAAGTACCTGTGTGACTGATTATGGGAAAATCACGGATGCCTTAGCTAGCAGGACAGTGTGTAGCTGGATTTATAAAAAAGCCTCCTGAGGTCAGGTTCTAGCTTCCACTGTAAATGCAGTTAGCTTGAATACCTAAGAAGGCAGTGCCTGATGCAGACTCCAAAGACGTCACTAATCTGTGCCAAATACATTTTAACAAGGCATATTGAGAATGCTCAGTTTCATAAGTCCATCAACACAGACTGGCATGATATAATTTAACCATGTCAGCAGAGGAACTATGATGCATTTAAAAACACAGCCATGAAACAAAAAAAATTGGTAGTATTTATGAAGGGAAATACAGGATAAAATGGCTTACAAGGGTAAACTTGATGACTCAGGACAGCCCATCTATTACTACTACATCTATTACTATTATTATGCTTTAGGAAATCTTACATTTTATGAAATATTATCTACATTTCTTTTAAGTCTAGATCTTTCCTTCAGTTCAGCTTATCCAAGTACCTTCCTTCTTTGTTTCCTAAAGAGAAAACAACACTCTCTCCCATGTTTACAGGCCCTCACATACCTCCAGTCAGGTGGTCACAGCTAGCCAGCTGTCCATTATCATAACAGCTACATTTCTGACAGTAGCCTCCATATTTTTGTGGATTTCCAAAATATCCTGGAGCACAGCTAGATAAAGAGATACAAGTAATTTGGATTAAATATTTGAAGCTACTTTTGTGAAACATACTTTCCCTTGAGAAAAAATCCCAGTTATTCTCCTGAAGAAACTTTCAAGAACTTTTAATTTCATGTCTTGACTTAAACAGAAAGGATATATTTTCGTTTTACAGTATCCTCTGTACTATGCTAAAAATATCTTCGTGAGTGCTGCAGAATTTTTTTCTAAAAATAACAGAACTCCCACAATACTCTTACAGGAATAATTCACTTAATCTGAAAAAATACAGTGCACACAGATACACACATACACAAGGAATTTGACAAGGCTTAACCCAGCAAACCATACCACTCTGGTCTGTGATCCCACCAGAAAACATGTAATAAGGAAGATCACAATGCAAGCACAGCTGAGATTTCAAACAGCAATGGCACTGAGTGAAACCATCACCCTTCTGGCTGGGTGATACCTCCTCTTGCCACTTGTCAGCAAAGCAGTCTGTATGCGTGACCTCTAAATATTTCACAGGTAAAATATATTGTCCAGACTGGCTAGCTAATACTCATAGAAGTCACTCTGTTTTAAGACCTATAAGGTTGGTAATGTGGGATCAAAGGGCTATAATGAGTAGCTGATGTACAGCTATATCTAGAAGAGAAAGTCTCTATAACCTGCAGATTAGATGTCTAAGGTAACAGTCTTGAAGCACAAGACAGTGTCCTACTGAGGTCCTGTCTACAGATGAGACATCATGACTTATTGGCTTCAAGTTTCCAAACCAGACAACACCATTCCATTACACTTAAGTTCTCCCTGGATTTGAAACTCAGTGAAATTGGTTCATCTGCCTGTCTCAAACTGCCATGTTGCTCCTCCTTGGCTTTGTCAAACTGCTGCAATGTTCCAGCAAAAGAGATGGCTTCAGCCTGGTGTGTGTATGCTCCAGCTGTGGATCACATCAGAATGATTTTAGATCAAGGGTATGGTGCTAAATGTTACATGGTTGCTGTTGGATAATTAAGACCACTGAAACACCATTGTGTACATTGAAGGAAACAGGACGATGTTTGTAACCTGAAAAGGGATGAAGGAAGTGGAAGTTGTTATTACCAGAGTGCAGGATAAGGCAAGGCATAGGGCACTTAAGCAAAGAGGCTGATACTTCTCTTTTTGGTAAAAATTGTGTAGTCACTAGTGTGTGGAGAATTGCTTACATTTCTTCAAGGAAGCATTGGGTTTATTACTGGAATTACACTAGAGCACCACTCTTTAGCAGCTCTCCATGTAAATAGCTACTCCTTAGGCATGTGCATACTACGTCCATATATATCACCCAATACAGACATATATTACCCAATATTACCATGTCCACATGTATTACCCAATACGGACAAACTTCCTTTTATGGTGCCTCTCAAAAACCTTAGTTTTTAGAAACAAGTCACCCACCGTTCACAACGAACTCCGGTATAACCTTCTTTGCAGAGACATTGAATTTCTTCACCATTTGCCACACAGCCAGTTGCAAATCTTTGAGAAGAAGAAAATATTATCGTTAGCACAATATTACCATCAAATAGGTTTTACACTCTTGAGGTTCAGTTTAATGACTTTCAGATTAAAAAGTATTTATACCACCAAAGTACTTCTCAGCTAATTTAATTGCCTCTAGATAATCTACTGTGACTAATTCTTTGAAGTTTCATATATTTTGTGTAAATTATTCCCTTAGACTAAAAAATAATCCTAACCTGACCCTGTGGACTGACTATTAATAGTGTACTACCCAAAGGAATGCCTAAAATAAACCTTAGTAGTGATGTCATAAAATAAAACAAGTCTGGGTAGCTATTTTATCTTAGTAGGCAAGAATAAATAGCCAGTGCTAGACAACATTTCCTCCTGTTTGTATAGCTTTTCTTTTCTTCCTTTTTAATGGATGACAACATTAGTGGATATTTTTACGTAGCTAATATTGTTTAGGGTATTTTTAACCAAGGCTGAGTAAAGCTGTGCAGCGTGTTTGGAATCTCTAGGGAATATCTGGTTAACACAATAAACATTTTTCTCTGCTCTTTCTAGCAGAATTATCTGGATTCAAATTTCACTTGGAGAGAAACCATTACTTTGTCCAATGTTCAGGAAAGAGAAGGCAGGAGATGAAGTGCGGCAGGCCACGTTTGCTATTTTCTTTTTTTAAACTATGAACAGTTGGATAAAGCAAGTCTGTGTATCAAAGACAAATGTCTGCACTAAGCATTGCATATAATTTGACTAGATGGAAGATTGCAACTCCAATAATGCCAGGTGGGGTGCATTTCCTATGTCAGGAATGAGATTCACTACCCTAATGTGCAGCTATGAAACTGCATAGGTTTATGGTCTCTCTAGGTATTTCAGCACTCTTAAAACATGTTTAGTCAGCTTCAGGCAAGAACCTGCAGAAGAGGCTGTCAAAACTAGATCTATCAGAGAGTTCTCTGATAAATGAAAAACCTGTCTATTGTCTGATAGTGTAAATCTCTTATTTAAGGTTACTTGGTGTTTGCTAATGCACCTGGCAAATATTATGTGGTGCCTTTAGCAATTTATAGCTTAATTTAAAAAAAAAATATTTGCCTTTATTTAACACATTTCAAAACTGACCAATGATGACAATGTGCCTAAACATACTGTGCATTTAAAATGCAATTTATTGCCCAATTTTAAAAGCCTGGCAAGCTCATTAGATCCAAGGAAGTTTCATTTTTTCAGCTTAGCATGTTTACACTTGCAACAGAGCTTCCACGGAAAGAGCAACCACACTCTTTCAGAGTTCTAGATACATGCGTAAGAGCTTGAATGTTTTTATATTATTTTTGCATCTTACTAATTTTTCTGAATTCATATAAAAGGCTTGTTTCACTGTTGTTACTTATCTCCTAGCCAGAGTAATAGTGTTAAACATCTTGCATTTCAGTAAACAAGAAAGATCCTGGATATGCCCAGTAAGGGAAAGGGCTTCCATCCCACATTTGTCATTATGAAGGAGTTACTCGTGGTTTTGTATGTAAGCCCACTATAACTACCTGGGGCTCCCCAAGGCTGTGAGCAGCGTGCCTCTGAAGCCCATCCAACGTCCCACTGAGCTGAGGGTGTACTCATAAAGTTAAAGTTCAGGGTCTGAGTGAGAATTAGAATGCTCAGCTTATTAAAAAAGGCAAAGCTGTGAGACAGACCACCAAGTTACTGCTGGTGTAATGTGTCTCAAATGAGTCTGATGCCACACTATGTTGGGCAATATGAGAACACAGAAGAAGATCATTATCTGCCTATGGCAGCAGAGTTTGGGCTTATGGTTTGGGGTTTTTCTCTCATTTTTTTTTCCCCTCCCCTCCTTGACTTCTTACAAGCTTTTACTGTACCTGTTTGTATAGGGGCAAGGACACATCCGGCAGGAACCCTGAGTGGCATCTCCAAAATAACCATCTTTACAGTGCTCACATTTCTCCCCAGCAGAATTATACTGACAGTTCTTGAAAAGGAAACAAGCAAGACAGTTCGCAGTGCTTTACCACTCAGTATGGCTTTACTATTATTTAAAAAAATACAGCTAATCTACTCAGAGGATATTTTCTTTCCCCTCCACATAATCAAGCATTTATTGCCATATTGCCTTCACAACCAGGACAGAGCAGTTTCAGTCAATTTTCTAACCACAGAAACCACAAGTTTCTCCCTATTGTGGAAAAGCAACTGATAAATAAGCCGAATTAAACATATTTTTAAGGAAATTCAATCAAGTGCCTGGTTAGTTAAGGAACATTCCATTAAAACACTCTCTATGTCCTGATATTCCAATTAAAAAAACCCACTACATTTAAATTTCGCATCTTAACACTAATTAGAAGGTAGATATAATTTAAAAGCATGGAATGAATTGAGCCCAAGTACATTCTTTAAAAAAATTAATTAAATTAATACAAAAATTGTTTCTCTTAATAGATTCAGATCAGAATTGAGTTTCATGTAGTTTCTCCAGTGCATGTGTTACTTGTTATCTGGGGTAACTGGAATAAATAATGAAATAATAAAATAATGAAATAATGAAAAGCAAAGACTAGAAATACAATTGAAACTGACACAATTGAGTTACTTTTTGCATGATAAAATTGTTGCAAATTACATTTTGTTTTAGAAACATTCTTAATTCTGGTGCTGTCTAATTGTCACACACTTATATTTTAGGGGGACAGAATAAGCAAGTTGCTTTTGCATTACCTAAAGTGATGCTAATTTAAAATAGAAGGCGTTCAAATACATAGGCGATATAAAAATACATAAGCAGCCATAAAAATTCCAAGTGACCAACACTCAAGAGGCATTCACACTCCCAAGTCCTACAGCTGTTTGTCTTCAGTGCACAACAGACTGATCCAATGTCCCACAGAGCTGAGGGTGTACTAAATAAAGCGAAAGATGGAAAAAAATAAAGTGGGAAATTGGCTGGAAGAGGTTACTGAGCAAATTACGCTTCCTTTTCAGGGACCTTGATAGCTCAGGGCTATGTTTTAATACCCTACTACCATGACTAGCAGTAGAGGGCCATTTTTCCCTGTGAATGAGAAATAGTTCTGTCTCTCCCATCTCCTCTTACACTCCATTCTCCTCCACATTTCTTCACACCCAGACTCCCTTAACCACATCAACAGCCCTTCCCTCAAACTCTGCAAGTAATAACCCCTAATTTGTTTTCATTTTGGTTAAAGAGCTAAATCTGTGGCTCAATTATGAAAGGTTCTGGGAACGAACAGGAAAAGCTCCAGTTAATATATGAGACATTTAACATGAAATTAAACAACAAGTAACACAAAGACACTATGTTTGCAAAAGGAATAATTTTAAAGTGCAGCCTCTATAAAAGTCGGTGCATATATTCCTGCAAAAACCTAATGGAAAATTCAGATTGTTTCTGAATAATTACTGTCAATTTTTATAATCCTGAAGAATAAATTTAACTGCAAAAAGAGTAAAAGAGATGTATTTAAAAATATATGTGTTGGTTTCAACTTGGAGCAACTTCCTCCCATCCCCTGAAGTTTATCTCCTGGCTTTTTGTTTTGCTCACTCTGTCTAAAGAAACTGAAGCAATTCTGTAATTGCAAAGAAAATGTAAGCTATTTCACACATAAGGCACTCTAAATGTGCCATGCTGCTCCTCTAGCTAAATGACATATAAGGGTTGGAGGTCCCAAGGCACAGTGGAATAAAGCCAGAGCAGCAGCTTCCTCATGGGTCCTCCTTCAAGTTTCACAGGGCCAGAGACAGCCCTGGAGTCACAGCATCTCCAAACCATCAAGTATTGCAAATCCTGAAAGGAAAACTCCCAAATGACTGTGTATGCACCCACATGGTATAAGGAAGTCAGAGTAGAGTGTGTCAGGACCACAACAGAAACACTGAGGTTATATGAAACACATGGGGTTACATGACATGAACCAACATGTCACAGGATGAGCAAGTCTCAGCAGCATGGTGCTGCTGAGGGAACATGCCTTCCAGGAGGATGAGCAGCGACCACAAGGATCACAAAGCCTGATTAATAGCAGAGAGCTGGCTTTTCTCTACACATAAGAACCAGCCTTTCAGTCTTCTCCACCTCCTCCTGCCTTCCATTCTCCCCTGCTTTCAGCAATGCAGCAGCACACTCCTCTCCTTCCACTGGTATGCAGCAGTGGGACAGTGATTGCCTGAGCTAGGGCACTGCTGCCACAGGGGAAGGAGCCAGTCTGGTCTTATCCTCCCTCACAAAGCCTTCTCTGGAGGCTGATCCTTGAAGGACACTGACATATGTAGGTACTGGGGCCTGGGGCTCCAGATGAGGAGCAGGAAGCCAAGTGAACAAGCTTTGCACTTAAGATGTGGAACTTGGCACTTCTCAATGGGAAGTTCCTTTTCTTCTCTGCCCCACATCAGGTCTTTGTCCCATGGCTCTTCTACAGAGACACAAACTTGCTCACTGTTAGGTGGAGGCTCATAATGGAAATACAGGCCCTCAGGACTTTCATTTTTCGCTGCATTATTCTGGATGACTTTGCTTGCCGTAAATCTTGTCCTTGGGCCAAGGGTTGATTTAGCTCTATCTGAAAGTTAATCCAGCCGTGAGAAAGAGGGGATAAAGAGAAATCTAAGTCACATACTTCATGAGGTGAAAGTAAAATTTGCCTTTATAATTCTAATCTGAAGTGAAACTTCCTCATCTTTCTTGCTCTGCTGCAGCACTTTCCTGTCACAGCCTGCCCTGCCCCTCCAAAGCAGCAGCCTGTAAGTCATCCCCCAGAATGTGCTGAATTGGTTTATGGTTTCCATCAAAGCAACATGGTTGGTTCAGACAAAGTTGGGGGAAATGACATAACGCACAGGAATGCACCGCAGGCAGAATAGATGCAGTGCAAACAAGGAAGAAGTAACAGAAAAGACAGACTGTGAAAGATGTTGGTATGGTTTTTGTTTACACAGTAAATGAAAAATTACTGAAAAGTTTTAAAGTGGGAATTTTTCAGAACAAAGTATTCAAAGAAGCATCATGGATATAAACTGGAGAAGTACAGTCAGCCAAATGTCACAATTCCATTGCTACAAGGGCTGATCCACTCCCATGAGGCTGCTTTGGGTTTAATACAGTGTGCCAGGGAGCAAAATCTGCCCCACTGCACCTTCTGTAACAGCTAAAAATTTCTATTTAATCTAGCTTTTATTATCTCATCTTACTTAGTTCAATATTTTTTAATCCATCTAGCTCTAGATTGAAGTTTGTGGAGATACACTGAAGCTGATTAAACAAGAGATTCTGCAAAGACTGTGCTATGTACAAAAGTCCCGTTTGTCGGCATTGGCAAATCTTAGTATATTTGTATAACACTAAGGACTGCATATGCCAGGATAAGACCCATGTTTATTAAAAATAACTACAAAAGCTTCCAAAAGTACTAATTTGGTGACTTTTTGTACCAGGAGCTAACAAAAATTATAGGGGAAAGGAAAAAACTGAAAACAAGGACACAAATTACTCCAATCACCCACAGTTATGTCAAATATACATTTAAGTGTATGCATCTTAGGCTCATTAACAGTACAAAATTTAGAGAATGAGGCATACAAGGATTATTTTTAGTTGCTTGGAATTTAACAATACTGCATAGTTCATACTGCTGTAAGATAAATGAGTTTTTCTCCTTTTCTTCCCATTAATTTCTTGAATTTTCGTAGTTACTCACAATACATTTTCCAGTACCATCTTGACATCTATTTGAATTTCCATTGCAGTTGCACGGCACACAGCGTCCAGCAAATAATCCTTTATTCTCACGATAAAATCCAAGGCCACATTCCTGGACAGTAAGCAGAGAGAAAAAAATTAGTGAGTGTAGGTGGAAAGAACACGTTATGGGAAGCGTATTTTGGAAATGTTTGCCATTTCCGAGGAGTAGTGAAGGAATCCATTTCTTTGCAAGCTCCTTTATTCTAAAGCAGCAAATAGCAATGAACGGAGATGGAGAAGTTTCAGCTGAACCCTGTTCTTTACACATTTTGGTAGTGATGATTTAATAATTTTCACTAACCTCTGAGCAAAACACGTTTCCTGTGGCTATGTACAAAAGTGTTGAATATGATTATTAAACCACAGAAAAACATCTGACTATGAGAATACTGTATGGTGAATGTTAGGAAGAACATATAGAAATGTCACATATTAACTAGTGGTTATATGAAATCTCAATATTTAATTTCACTATGATCTATTCCTTGGAAATAATTCTAGATATCTTTTACACACATTCATCATGACTTCCACAGTAAGTCTACCAAGAGCTACATAAAGCCATGCCTAGACACAGCTAGGTGATGTAACAAAATATACAGTGATCTAATTTCTAAGTACAGGCTTGCCCTGGAGACGAGGGAAGCATGAGAAGAATGTTTAGCTATTGAGAGCACAGGAGCAGAAGCACAGCCTGTCAGATCACAGTTGGATTTAAGCAGAGAGCTGAATCAGAGGGACATTATGAATGAAGCAAGAGACATCAGGTTTATCAGCCTACACCAGGAAGGTAGTAACTCATATGTTAAAACCAGGTTCTTGCTTGCCAAGGACAGGGAAAGCATAAGGAAGGAGTTCCTCCTGTGAGCATGAAGCCCTCCTGTACACAGACCCATTCAAAAATTCACACCCACCTTCTCTGCTCACATACTCCTGGCACAAGAACCACACCAAAAATGACTGGACATAAGTCTATCCCTTCCATTCCCTAGCTCCTTTTCACTAGAAACTAAGCTAGTGTGGTGCAAGGAAGATCAGAGGCTGTATGGAAGTGGGGAGAAAGCTGTACTCCCCACGAAGCCAGCACCTCCCAGGTTCCCGCCTCCGGGAATGTACTTCTGTGCTGTACCTACACTCACCCCTACCTCACAGTTAGGGGCTGGCCCCAACAACATGCAGAAAACAAGTGACGGTTGAACTTTAAAGCCATAAATCTTTTCTCACAATAATTGCACCACCAAGACTGATGGGACTAATCTGAAGAGCAAAGGGTTTGTGGGATGGTGTCACAAATCATGTTCCAGTGGTTCAAGGTGTAAGTATTTATGCAGAGGCAGGATTAACCTGAAAAGAATTTATCAATAGATAGAACTGCCAGAGGAAAAAAAGCTTCTCAGAAAGCAGATCCCAAAAGGAATAATGAGTTACTGCTGTTTAAGCAGCTGTTGCTAGTGGCACCTTTGCCTTGTCTACATATAAGATAAATGAAAAAAAAAAAGTATACAGAATATTAATACCATCAAAAACTTCAAATACTGACTTCAGTGTGAGCAAGGACTAAATTTAGAATAGACATTCGAAGTTTTTCAGATACATTTTTAAAAGGGTGAACATGTTTCCTGAACAACAGGGAGCCAATATACAAAGCTTCTGAAGAAATCAGGGCCTGGAATACATTAAACAGCACGACTAAGTAAAATATAGGCCCTAATACATATGAATTTTATTTACTTACAGTCTTTTTTTGGAGAGCAAAACGAACCATACCTTTTAAAAACATATCCAGATGCATTTGGAAAAATATCCGTGCAGCCTTTTGTTTTTCTGTTTATGCTGTCTTTAAAACGACACATTTGGAGTACATAGGCACTTTGTTTTTGAAGCAGCATTTGTGATTTCCACACAAATGATAAATTGATTCCATGTGAAGATAAAGCTCTTGCTTGGCACCTTCAAGTGCTTACATATTTAGGATCATTGTTTTCAAATAACAGCAATTTAAAAGAAACTCTTGCACACACTTTTGTTGGCAAAGTACTTCGAGACATAAGATTAGCCTTCTCATTACATTTATATTAGGTAATGCATAAGTTGTTACCAAATTAGTTAATTTAAAAACAAAGCAAAAGAAGGAAGCAAGTGAAAATGAGCAAATTACCTGTCTTGGGTAAAAATCCGTTTGAACTTGTTGCTGCTGACTCCTCTCCAGAAGGTGGGGATAGGAGAGCCTCTGTTGCATATCTTGTGTTAAACAATGCCCCAGGGACACTAACGTGACAACCAGCCACCCTACATTTCTTGGCCTCTGTGCTTGGGCCATCATTTTACTTTGGCCCCACTGCGGACATACGTTGCTATCCCTTCGGTGCTCACCCGTTCCTTCTCTTATACACTCCCTTCTTTTCTAGCTTCTGACTCAGATTAATGAGGCTCTGTGTTGTGATCGGCCCCACCTTCAAACTTTATAGGTGAGTCAAGTCGTACAGCACACATTACTGTTGCTGAGGTTAACAAGTAACCCTGCTGTTCCTGTAGCTCAATATATACCTAAGTCGGGGTGGGGCAGGCATCACCTCCTCCACACCTACGGCAGCCAGACAGAGCTGGGTGATTAGAGCAGTAAATCACCGCCTGAGTAATGCTGCATAAACGTACGGGGCTTACCAACCGCCCAGGTGAGTGTCTTGGTCACTTCCTTTGGCTTTGTATTTCCACCAGGTTACATTAAAAAAACCCAAACGCTTGGTTTATTAAGGCAGTATGTTGAAAGCAATGCAATGGCACTAGTAAGTTCAGTCAATGCTCATCAATTTGTGTGTGGTACAGAACACTAAATGTATGAAAAAATAAAAAATATTTCCAAAATGGTATTTGAGAGATGATGAATAGCTGCCCTGACCAGTGGATGCACAAATAAAATGTAAGCTAGACATACATATTTTTGATCAGTCTCTCTGCAGCTGCTCCAGTCTAGATATTATTCGTTCATTCTCATTTCAAAAAACTTTTGCAAGGTTAGTACAGCAATTGTTGCTTTATAGTAACCCTCAACCATTTTCTGAGAGTAATTTCTCATATTTTGTGCACTTCGCATACTGCTTACCTCTCCAGTACTTTATTCTGCTGCATTGGGTGCTTACACATGGCAACAGTCAAGCTCTAAGCTAAGCAAAAAGACAACCAAAAGAATTACAGCTACAGGAACAACATCAGGGACAGGATATACAGCTGTGGGTAGGATTTCACCAGTCTTCAGGTAACAGTATTACTTTGCAATGTTTACATTATCTTTCACAAAAATATCTCCACATTTTTTTTTTGCAAATATGTTAATTTCAGATTTCAAATATTTTCCTAGAAATATAGTAGAATTATCTAGGTTCATGCTACTTCCCTTGGACCCTGCTAAAATAAGGAACATCAGGAATCTTCTCCACCGTGTATGGTCTCACAAACTTTGATCAAGTCAATACTGACCTTCTCTCCATTAAGGTATGTATTGACTGAGATTATTCAGCCTCTCAGAGGGCACCACAGAAGAATCCATCATTATAGTGCCTTACACATGTAAAATTACATTCACAGCTCCACAAAAGCAATCACAAGTTGAATAACTCTACAGTGCTTCTTAGACAGCAAAAGCACTTGAGCCATTGAAAGTGCACAGGCTTACAAGAAGCACGTTTAATTACTTTAATAACTAGCCTGTTCCTCTAACGAACGCAGTATGTATAGCTGCAGGCAAGACAGAAGATAATGGTACTGTATGGAGGCAAACGTTTCCTACCTGACATGAGTCACCGGTGTACTCCGGAGGGCAGGAGCACGTCTCAACACTGTACGCAATGCTGCCGCTTCCTGCGCTGGTAGCTTCTTCCAGCCCAACCTCACCGAGCGTCAGCCGCTGAGTCTCCGTGAAGTAAAGGCCTCTGATGTGTAAGCCATCCAGTCTGGACAGGACTATCATCAGTTCCTCTCTGGATACAGGGTTATTGCTGCTGGCATGCCTGAAGTTTCCCTGTTCATTAAGGGTACAAAATGAGCACAGCCCTGCAGCTTCTTAAAAAGAGTATCTGCAAAGAAGACTGGAGGACAGGAAACAGGAGAAAAGACCCATGGAACAGACCCTTGCAGTGCCAATTGGGGTGGAGTGAAATAGGGGCCAGGAAAATAAACATAGAATGGGTGGAAAAAAGAATAGTGAGCATAAAAATGGATGTCGCCTTTACTTTGCAAGCTATGTATGTCTTTGAGGTATTGAGAAGTGAAGAAGCCTGTAGGTTCCTTTTCAGCCATCCAAATTTCTTTGAGATATCACCCTCCAAACCATAAAAGAATGGAGGAAAATGCTTTTACTTCTAAGGTAAGTGAAGTCTTAGAAATCCAATCTTTCACGGATGCCTTCACATGCTGTCTTGCTACTAATGGATGCAGCATTACTGAAAATGGAATCTGGCTTGAAGAAACATCTTTTTTTACCTACATATGAGAGAGAAATAAATAACCCAGTCTGATCTTCTGAGTACAGATTTAAGGTAGGAATAATCCCTGTTAAATTCACCTACCTGAATGTTGGACACTCATTCTAAACTAGGTAACTAGACACCAAGGAAAACAGATACCAGTTCATTCCATCCCTATTAAGTACAGTCTGAGGCTGCAATGAATCATCTTCCATTGATGACTGATTCAGTACTACTCCACTGGCCCCGGAGGGGAGTTCTAAGGGCTAAATTGGACAAGATGCCTAGCTCAGAGGTGCCAAATTTAGGTGGCATGAACCAGAACCTAGGTTCAATGTGGCAGTAAAGAGAGAGAAAAATGTTGTTCATATTTAAGGTCTACAGTATTTAGGTTTATATTCACTACCATTATCAAGTATTTGGTATTTCTGCACATATTACCTGTGTATTTATATTACCCGTGTATTTTTTATGTGCCACTGGGAAGAAAAGAGAAGGCCATTCCTTCTTCAGTTCCTACCTCAACCAGCTGCACACGCCCGTAATACTGACGATCAGGCAGTGGGTTGTTGGGATCCATATAAACAACTTCCATTTGATGGCTCTGTGTGAGAATGAGGATGTAACATTGCTGTTTCACTACTTGTTATGGTAAAGTGTTCAGATGCAATAAAATTTGGTGAAACACATTAACCCTGTTCTTTGGGAGATAAAAACTAAGTAATACCATTTTGTCAGCAAAGTGGTATAGTGAGCACTGTGTTCTAGTGTCAGCAAGGTTTTCACTGTTTTTGCCTTTTAACAACCTTGCTTTCAAGTAAAACATGAAGAGAATCAAATTAATGCTGTTCAATTTTCACAGGAAGTAGTTAGTACTTTTTATTAAAATGTTTTTACATTTTCAAACATTATCCTTTGCATCCTGGTGCACAAGAAACTATGGATATTACTGTAGCACTTTATGAGGCATGTTTCCCAGTAAGAATCCTAAAATTCTGAATTAATATTTCTGACAGTCTGAGAAAACAAGCCCACGCCCTCCTCCCCCCACCTTGCGAATTTCAACAAATAGTCAAAGATTTTAAATTTTGGCCACAAAGTGGTTAAATTTAAAAACTGTTAACCTCAAATGCATTTTTATTTCAGTCCCTTGAAGCCTTATAATTATGCTTAATTTTATGCTGAAGAAAATTCTCACAGAAAATGAGATTAATTACACATGGAATTCAGGGCATCTTTTGCAGAAACCAGGCCATACTTGTTGACAAGTGCGCAAGGCACTAATTAATTTTTTTTCCACAGGTGCCCTTTACAGAGAAAATCCTATTTCATCTTTTTATTTGCTCTCAAATCAATTATGCTTAATAACATGTTACTTTGGCAACAAAGACAGATGTGTTGATGGCTTTAAGCAAAATGCAGTAAAATCACTTTTACAGAAAAATAGCAAGTTGCTACTAAAGTTAAGTACACTATAGGA
Organism: Neopelma chrysocephalum; assembly: GCF_003984885.1. NCBI lineage: Eukaryota > Metazoa > Chordata > Aves > Passeriformes > Pipridae > Neopelma > Neopelma chrysocephalum. The sequence goes on from NW_020897689.1 coordinate 23,927,224, forward strand.
GCAAAATTTGCCATAGTTGTCAGGTAACACAAAAATCATGGCACTGGTGTTGCTTAAAACTAAAAATGGCATTTAAAAACTTACTGTTAGTCGTATATCAGGTCTCTTATCCAGAAGAACCATGCCCTCACTAGGTAAGCCAAAAGATTTCACTTGGTAACTTAGGAAGCCACCATATGAAGAAAGCTGTAGCATAATGCACAAGAACAGAGATATCTGACTGCACTGTTGCTTGATATTAATGTAACTTTGTATTCCAGTTAACCCCATCTTCCAGCACTGTAAATAAAATACTCTTTGTTTTTAGAAAAAATACAAAAATAGTCTTGCTTGCAAGAAATTACTTTCTATTTTGTTTACTGTGTGTATCTGAGGTAACTTTTTGAGCAGATACTATTCTCTGAAAGGTTACCTGCATCATAAGGGTTTTTTTCATACCTACGTTCACACCACGTGTGTCATGGAGAAATCACGTGTTCACATGAACATGGTTCTTCCCCTGATTGTGCAAAACAAATTTGGTGCATCAAGAGCAGACATCAGATTGATAATGAAAGTGGTAGTAAACCCCATGAACAGCCATAGACAAAAAAAAGTAAGGGTACAAATGTTTAAAGGTGGCTTTCATGGGCCAGCATTTTCCAAACTCTGCAAACATGAATGCAAGCAGGAAACCATTGCTCTAATTTCTGGAGGACAGGACTTCTACTGGTATCAGCTCTGTTGTAAGGAGGCCAGTGCTGTAGACTGAGCTGAAACCACACTTCTTTTGGCTCAACTTCAGGTGACCACAGGTGGCCTCAAACCCAACCAAATACATACAGTGCTGCCCAGAACAGACACAGGCAAGCATGTTTGAATCATCTGAGAAACAGCTTCCCTGGGTGGTGTATGAGCGACTCAGTACAGAACATACTGAAAAGAAAGGAAGCTCCAGGCACAGCCTGGATAGTTTTTGTTTCAAGACAAGCCTAGAAGGAAGGTTTGTGGGTACTAGGTGAAATCACGTGTTTTGGAATGGATACACAGTATTTTGTTTTGCACCCCTTGTCTTTTGCCCTTGTATCTTATGCTTGGTTTTGACATGCAGGAAGAACGACTTTGTTAGGTTTTGCTGTTCTACAGGTAAGCACCAGCCTTCAATCTACCCCTTTCATCAAATACTTTGATGAATTACAAACAAAATACTGACATCTCAATACCAAATTTGTTCCTTGGATCACAGGGATGTAATTAATGTCAATTGCATTTTCAAAAGCATCATTTGGAACTTGGCTGTATTTTGTCAACACAATCTAACCACCCTGTATAAATATTTTTTTTGAAAAAAACACGAGAGAATTAAAAATATGCAAAATTGCTTCTCAATGATTTTTTTTTTAATGGGAAAATACTGGTCTTATAAACTACTCTGTATTCCAGATATATGGTATTTATTTTCTAACATTAAGAGTCATCTATTAAACAGAATGTTAAAATACAAAAGAGCAGAAAGTGGGGACAATGTGATCTGAATTTCTCAATGACTGTTAGTTTCTGCACTGCTATAGAATTTGCATTTGATTCCCTTTTAACTTTTAAACAAAAGACATAGGAAAAAAAATACACTCTGCTAAATATAAGTGTTCCAGTGGAACTAGTTAAAAGGTTTAAGATAATGGAAAACAGGATTTATACCTCATCATACTGAAAAATGTCTGATGTGCTTTTGTTCACATTTTCTGAAAGAGATGCTATCACTAGAAGCAGACCAAAACTTGACATTTTCAAAACACAGTAACGTGAATAACTGGGAAATTTATGAGCCTGTAAACTAACAGCTAGATAGCATTTGGGGGGAACTTTCATTACTGCAGTATTGCCCGTGCTAAAATATACACTAACACACTGTGTATCATGAAAGCAGCACCCAAATTAGAACTATTTTATTTACAGGGTTGTCATTGCAAAGGAAAGAAAGTCATGGCAGGCCTAGGTAGACTGTGAAAGGTAACATAAAACTCATAGCACTGATCTTAATAGCTGTGTTTAAAAAGGGTTATTGCCTGCTTTATATCTTGTTATGAGAACAACAAAAGTCCTTTTGGTTCAACACTCTACATGATAATGTATGCTTTAACATGAAATTTCTTAAAAAAATTATTTGCAAGCATTCAAACAAGAACCTCTATAACATTAACAAAAAGCTCCCAAACTAAACATGCTGTTCAGCTGAGATACGGACCTCTGAGCATAGGAGAGTAGGATGAAAAACACTGCTCTAGTTTTTAAAATAAGGACTAAGAGGAACTTCAAAACTGTACCATCTTTAATGTTCTGGTGTCTATCCCATTTGTTTTCTCCTGTGTGTCAGTAGGATTACATCTGAAAAGCCTGTGTGTCCTATGACTGGCTAATAACTATCGACACTGTCAGAGTTCAAAATGAGGAGAACCTAAGCTCCAGGTCTGCAAGTCAGCATTATCAAAGTCCCCCTGGTCAGTGTGATCCTTGGGCTGAGATACTGATGGTAGTAACTGTGAGGAAAAGACTGCTCCCATGCATGAGTTGACAAAGCAGCAAGCAGTTCAAAGAACACAAAGGTTAGAAAACCAGTTGTTGCTCTTCCCAAGCAACATATCAAATGCAAAAGGTTGGGTCTTTTTGTGTGCCACTGAGCACATAATCACCTTTTATTCTTTTGGAAATCTGCCCAGGACATACTCTAAAGAATCTAAAGGATTGGCAAGCTCTACGTGTTCTGGGTTTCAGAGTGGGCACATTGGCAAGCTCTATGTGTTCTGGGTTTTGGAAAAGCAGCTGAAGGTACCAGCTCCCTGAACCACAGCTTCTGACCCTACTGTTCACATAAAGACCTCTCTGGCACTGAGCAACATGATTAATTCTGTGTAATTGGTTATAATTTTAACACTGTACTCAGAAGTAAAATGTTGTGATTCCTGGCATGACAGGTAAGAGAAACAAGAATCTTGTGAGAGAAGAAAGAGAAAAGTATCTAAGAAAAACAGACTTTTTATCAAAAATGCTGGCAAAAAAATTAATTCCTGTTATTAAAACAGATGAGTTAGGTGGCATTTACCTTCTCTCCCAGGTAAGACGGTGGTGCTTTCCAATACAAACTATGCACAGAAGCAGGCAATTCTTGAACATCAGCCACTACACTATTACTGACTGGATTGAAAGTGACTGGAATGTCAATATTTTCATCCACTGCCTCCAAGCGCCAGTTTCTCATGTCCACAAACTAATGAAAAATACATAAAGGAAATAAGCTTGTCTCATTCTTTATTAAACTTTACCAGCACCAAGTAATGAGAAGAAAATGTTTAGCCTCCATAATTCCCCTAACATGAAATGCAACCGCTTCAGAGTCAGGCTAAAGTCTTTGTGCAGTGGATGTTGCACGGACCTCAAAAGAGAGAATAAGTGGGACAGATGAGCCAAAGCTACTTGGGATGCAGGCATTTGGTTTGTCATTTGCAAACTAATTTCTGTCTCTGGTCACATGAAGACATACCCTTCTGGAGGTGACTAGGAATTGTGTACACAAATCCAAGGACATAATTTGGAGGTGCTTTTTAAAGTCCATTCCAAAATCAAACCCAGGACACTAACCTAAAAGACAGAGTTTGGGTTGGTCATGGTAGGTGCAAGGTACAAGGGAGGGGACATGGGATGATATTTCGGAGAGGCAGGCAATGTAGCCTAATATTCTGGCTCTTTAATGCACATTTTATTTTTATGGCTGTTGTTTCATAAAAGACCATGCATCCTGTTATTTATCATTAGAACAGGAGAAAGAGTCCATAATGAATATGTACCAGAACAATAATACAAAAAGATAAACTTGTTCCCTAAAACAATTTTTGGTGAGGACAAGTAATCATTAGAGAAAATTTTCCTAAAGTAAATGGAAGTTTGCTGCTGACTTCACTGAGGACAGATTTTTATCCTTTGCATGAAAACAGTAAAGAATCACAATCTGGATTGCATCTAGTCTATGTCTAAACCTTCACTAAACTCCTCATCCATGATTCTAGCTCTGCTTCTCTCTTTTTCTTTCTCTTGCATTGTTTCAAGAAGCTCTTGCTTTTTTTCAGTCATTAGCCATCTTACTGTTCATTTATGCTACTAAAAATCTATCTTCATTTCTCACACTTGATGTTCTGCCTCTTTTATAGGGAGGGAAGAAAGACAGTTTTTACAACCTGTAGAATCTGTCTCACATTTCTGAAGTTTAAAAATGTATCTGTGATATAGGCATGTAAAATGGCATGTGCTTATCAAAGCATCTTGAAGGAGACCATTGACTTTAATGATGACATGGAGTTTGAAGATACAGCAAGGAAGATAAAGGCCAGCTCAACTTCAGTCCAACTAGTGATTCGTAAACAAACAGGTAAAAAGGGCCATTTCTACCAAAAGGCACTTTCAGACTACATCTAGGTTTTAAGAAGGCTGCAGTAAATCCGAACTATTGCTTGGAGAATATTTCTTATCCTTAGAAATGTCTTTAAAGGAATAAATGTAGGTGCATGATAGAAAAGAAATAAACCTATTGGATACACCTTGGTTCTACGGCGATTCGTGCTGCGACAGTTGTTGGTTGCCCCAAAACAAAAGCAAGAGGTACATCCCCTGGGATTAGAAGGGTCCAGATAAAAGGATCCTGGTCGGCAAGTATCACATGCTGCACCTTCAACATTCTCCTGTTAAGGCATAGTTCAAAGAAATCTCAGTGCTTTCCTTTAGGTTTGGGTGAGGTACTTATTTAAATGTATGGAAACATGAATGAAAATGTGAGATTCTCTAGCTAGACCATATTCCAAATGCAAATAAAACTGTCTTGGAGACTATCTCATGAGCTGTCTTTCCAGTTTATAAAGTGAACCACAGAATAATAAATATTAGTCAGAGGCAGCTGGTAACTTCTCTGCCAAAAGCCTCCCACTGGCTTTTGCAACCCTACTATATAAAAGGTCACCTGTGAAAGTTCACATTTATCACATTTAATTATGCAGATCAGAACAAAAGAAGATTTCCTGGCTATAATGATGTGGTAAAATGTCAACTGACATAATATGGCTAAAAAAAGCATGGGACCTGGTTAACATCCAGAAGTCAAGATGCAGACAGATAAAACGGATATGTGCAGGGTACAGACGGCTTCAGTGAATCGATGGACACGTACTCTGCAGCTCTTTAACATCCTGCAAAACCTAAGACCATCTGTACAGCTGACAGATATTGTAAGTCATTAAAAAATGGCATCTAACGCTACCATCATAATGTGTGCACATGTTGCAAGGTGTTATATTTTTGTACAGCTGCATTTATTTATAATAAAACTTAATGATAAACTCACTTCATTCACCCCATTAAGTACAAAATAGTCACTGATTTGCAAATGAAGCTTGTGCGCGTAGAAGTAATTTGATTTATCTGACCTTGCAAAGACAAATTCCTGTCTGGGGATCGCAAACATCTGGTTCTGTTCCATCTCTGTTACAGCTACACGGCACACAGTTAGGGAAACCGTAAGTTCCAGGAGCACACTGATCACACTGACGTCCTTTTATTCCTGGTTTGCATCTTTATCAACAAACACAGGGAAGAGGAGGGAGTCAATAGAGGAGGCAGGAATGGAGCAAGGGAGGGAAGACTAAAACAACAGGCAGGTAGATCTTTTAAGTGATTGCATGGCTATGACACAACTTTATGACTTCCACAGACAAAAAGCAGCACATTAGTATTGCTCTCAGATTTTAATAGTATGACATTTGAAATGGCCCTGGAACCGCCTAGGAATGGATTTGATTTTGAAGGATAGAAATGCTCACAATAGAATTAGACTTCTGCAGCTATTCAGTGCTTGCAGTGGAGAACTACTCTCTCTGTACACCAAGGTGTAAAACACAGATGCTGAATATAGGTAAGCGGAGCTGGAACAAGATTTATGGCTGGAAAATGTGACTGGGCATTATTCAAGGCATGCATCTGCTAACAAAAAGGTGGAGAATCGTGGGCATATGATTAATTACAGACACTTCAACCTTCCACAAAGCTTGGGTTAGTTTACAACTGTTCAGAATGAATAAAATCCACTTTGCTCACAGTGAAGGCAGAACGTCTTGAATTTCCCATATCCCCTCCAAATACCTGAAAAGTACAGTGAAGGAAACCACTCATGCATTGTTTATAATGCACATAACTCAAACTTACTTGCATTGCCCATTGTTTTTTTCACATTCTGGGCTTGAAATATCAACGACTCCTCTTTCTGAGCAGTTGCAGCTCTCACAGCCAGCAAGGGGGTGGTAGCTGAAGTGATGTTTCTCGCACACTTCACATTTTGGTTTCACGGTTCGTGGAGGGCAAATGCATTTACCAGTCATGTCATCACATAGACGCTGCCCACAGTTGCATACTAGGTCAAAGAAAATGCTCTACAAATCAATCCCATCTCATCTTACAATGATCAACTCTTATTGGACTTGCATAAGAAACAAACACACACATTTATACAGAGAGAACATGACTCTTTTCTTCCACTAGTTTAAAGCTCAGGGCTATAGAAACCAACTATGTGACTGCAACAGTAGTTTCAAAGAACAAGTTTAGTGCTTGGCTCTTTTCCACTGACTGGTTGCTTAACTTCACCACATGCATTGCTGATCACTTGCCACAACTTACAAGGATTAAATGACAATAGTTTTGGTGTTAATGGTACCACTTTTATAGAGCAATATTTATAAACATCAAGTATAATATCTGGGAAGGCAGCTGAAGACTGTTGGTGTAATCTGTAGATCTGTTGATGTTATTAACATCAGAATATGAGGAATTAGGAATGCCGTGTCTCTGATTATCAATGGGAAAACCTGAAGGTACAAAATGGGATTAAACAATAATAACGTGGAAATGATTCAGCAGTAAGCGTAGAAAAAATCCACTTCACTCAATAGTGACAACGTGGATTTTAACCAGTTTATCTGTAAGCCTATTACACCTGATAAGACAACAAATGCAAAGGCACACTTCATTGTGAACGAGGTGTACTTTAAGGGAATGGGGTTACTTCTGCCTTAAACTGAAAGCTATGCTATAGTAAAGCCAAGATGGCTCAACCAGCCTCTCATAGGATTAAGGCCTACAAAGAAAAGCGAGGCTTTGGTGCATCTGCAGTAAATTCAGAGGATTAAATAAAAGGTCGTGTCAGGTGCTGAACAAGCCTGAGCATGTACTTACATTTGCAAAATGGGAATCCATAATAGCCGGTTTGGCATCGGCTGCACTGACGACCGATGACATTAGGCCTGCAAATACACTGTCCTCCCAGGGGGCTGCACGTAGGGCTCGTGGCACCTGCACTGTGGCAGCTACATGGCAGGGCTCCGTTGTTGTAGGAAGCCACTAGTGACCTTACAGAGTCCTTACAGAAGGCCGATGATCCCTCTGGGCTATTAGAATTGAAATATAAATCACGTAAGTTCTGGCACTTGGGAATTGTTATGAGAGTGCTTCACAGTGGTTCAGTAAATCAGGGCCCTGCCTTTAAAACAGTCTGGCATAAGGACAGCATCAGTACACATGCAAGAGTGTATTTTAATTAAATTAGTGGTGAACGGCTTTGAACTTGCAGGTAAGAAATTTTTTTCAAAGCAAGTGTGTGTATTAGTTATATCAGTTCAGACATGCCAAGCAAAACACCAAACACCAAAGATGGAAATACCAAAGACAGAAAGATGACATAGATTTTCCTCTTTTGTACTGTGAGCAATAAAGCTCTACCTTTGCATTGCATTTGCAATAGAAAGTCATGGAAAAATGACTCATGGAAGTTTAATGGGCCAGCATAAGCCATGAAAAGCATTTTAATGTAGCGCAATGACGGTGATTTTACACATCTCTTCAATACACAGTAAAAGTAATATTATTCCCAGCTTGTTGTCAATGTTCAGTTTTTAGAAAGTGATGCTTACTCAATGTAAAAACTGTTTCCTCCACATTGGCTGATAAAATCAAATGACTTGTCCACTGTCTTTTTGTCAAGTATTTTGTAACTGTAGGTGTCTGCTGGAACAACTAAGATATTTTCCTTAAAACAACAAGAAAGCTAAATTGTACATTTCAGAGAAAAACAAAAAGACACAAGCTAAGGTATTTAAATGTTGCTTCATTATACATTCTGGATTTTCTCAAAACCTGTATATTTTAACCAAAAAAAAATAGGAAAATACACTTCCCATGTTCCCCTCAAAGTTGTGATTCTACAAAGAGTGTAAAATAAAAACATTGTATAGTATCTTAAAAAATAAAAATAAAACCAAACCATTGCAAAAGATCCTAAAAATCTTAAACACAACATTAAAAAAATTAATATTGTTGGCTTTCATCTTTGCACCTATCTCTAAAGGAATGACGAAACTGAAAGTAGCATTTTCAAGTACATTTATGTAATAAACATACCAGAACCAGCATTTTTCCATCCGGTATCATCACTGTAACAGAGACTCTGGGTTCAGAAATATCAAGCTCAATCTGGTTTTCTGTGATCACCTGATCCCGACAGCCAGACATATGGGGGCAAAATGAAGCCTTGAAGGTACCTAGAAGGAAAAAAAAAAAGGGGTTATGTGGAAAGGTTTTGTTTGCAGGAGGCTACTGGAGTGGGTTCTATGAAAACCTGCCAAAAGCTTCCCCCGTTTCCAACAGCCAGTGCCAGTCAGATCCAAGGCAGATCCCCCACTGGCCAAGTGCAAGGCTCAGCATGATAGTACCTCTGGGATAACTTATTTAAGAAAGGGGAAAATAAACCTGCACAATGGCAACTACAGCCAGAGAGAGGAGTGAGAATATATGAGAGAAACAGCTCTGCAGACACCAAGGTCAGTGAAGAAGGTGGAGGAGGTGCTCCAGGTGCCAGAGCAGAGATTCCCCTGCAGCCCATGGTGAAGACAGATAGGTTCTCCCCCTGCAGTGCATGAAGGTCCACAGTGGAGCAGAGGTCCACCCACAGCCCAGGGAGGAACCCATGCAGGAGCAGGTGGATGCCCAAAGGAGGCTGTGATCCTGTGGGAAGCCTGCAGTGGAGCAGGCTCCTGGCAGACCTTGTGACCCTGTGCAAGGGACCCACGCTGGAGTAGTTAGTGAAGAACTGTAGCCAGTGGGAATGAGTCGTGTTGGAGAAGTTGGTGGAGTCTCTCATGGGAGGGACCCCACACTGAAGCGTGGGAAGAGGGTGAGGAGTCCTCCTCTGAGGAGGAAGGAACAGCAGAGGCAACACATGAGGAACTGACTGCAGCTCCCATTCCCTGTTCCCCTGCACCACTTGGGGTAAAAGTTAGAGAAAATTGGGAGTAAAGTTGAGCCTGGGAAGAACGGAGGGGTGGGGGGAAGGTGTTTGAAGATTTGGGTTTATTTCTCATTACCCTACTCTTATTTGATTGTTAATAAATTAAGATAATTTCCCCAAGTCGAGTCATTTTTGCCTATGATGGTAATTGGTGAATGGTCTCTCCCTGTCCTTATCTCCACCCACAAGCCTTTTGTTATATTTGCTGTCCCCTGTCCAGCTGAGGAGGGGAGTGATAGAGTGGCTTTCGTAGGCACCTCGTGTCCAGCCAGGGTCAACCCAGAGCAGCTCCATATGCCAAAATGCTGAGAAAGAAAAAGGGTTACATGAAATTCAGATACTTACCTGACCACACACGTCCTGCATCCACACGGACTTGCACAGGGAACACCGGGTGTACCGTCTGATAAAAATGTACCACAAATATGTATCTGCCCAAGCGGGGCACTCTGCCATTCAAGGTAATCTGGTTCTGGAGAAACAAGAACAGCTCTGATATTATATTTGTTTTGTGAAATATACTTGGGTTTATCAGCTGTGCTCAGTGCCATCTATCTGCAGTAAAAAGATGAGACTTAGCATCTCTCAGCAAGTAAATTATCTTGAAAGAACACGGCATTACAACTGCATGCTCTGTTTGCCTGCCAAGCACATCTAACATTCTTCTGCAGTCTGTGAGACTACTGCATAGTTTGGAAAGAAGCTGGATTTTTTTTTTCTTTCTGTATATTGCCTCTGTGGCTTATTCTGCCTGCAACATTTTGATCATATCACATCATTCAGTTTTGACTCTATTATACTGTTTCATCTATTTAACTTTACTAACAACATACTTTGTGATTTATGAAACAAAAGTTTTCAGAATATGAGATACCTGTAGTGGTGTCAAGGTGACTCCCTTAACTGAATCAGCAGGTAAAGGGGCACTGAGCGGATCATAGAGTACGTTCTTCTGTACTTTGGAAATTTCCCCATCTTTGAACGCGTCCAAAACCAAAGCTGCTGGCGGAGTTTCATAAACTGAGGAAATGCAAGTTGCACTAAACACAGAATTATAGTAATTATTCTTGGGGCCAGGAGAATTTCTTAAGCATCATAAGAGGAAGAGCTGTTGGCTCAGAAAAGTCAATATATTAGACTGTATTACAATTAATAATGCAATAATAACCCCTGTTCCTATTTGGATTCTATATAAATGATTGGAAAGTAACTGAAAACAAGAAATACAGATTTAACTTATAAACAGGTAAGTGTACATTAACTGACTTTATTCACTCAAAATTTCCCTAAGTTTAAGTCTCAATGAAAAGAGTTAAGGAAGAGGAAACTTCAGGAACCAGAAGTGTTAAAAATTAAATACATTTTAGTTAATTCAGTTAGTTACCTTCACCAGAATCTGTACTAATATTGAATTCTCAGTTCTACAAATATTT